>NC_083736.1:38472231-38772231 GCF_028564815.1 Eubalaena glacialis
AAAACTGTTACTATTCAGAGACAGAGAGAGAGGTAGGTATGGGACGGGAGGGGACGGGGTTTGTGGGGGGAAACGGGAGGGGATTGATTGATTTTTAAATACGAATACTTGACAACAATAACTTCTAAGTCGGGAGGCATACTGTAATTTCTAGGGCAACCACTAAGTTATCTAACTTTTTGATGTCAGGGACATTTTCTACTCTTAAAGATTATTGAGAACCCCAAAGGGATTGTATTTGTGGGGATTTTATCTATCAGTATTTGCTATATTAAAAATTAAAATCCAGAAATGTGGGCTTCCCTGGTGGCACAGTGGTTAAGAATCCGCCTGCCAATGCAGGGGACATGGGTTCAAGCCCTAGTCCGGGAATATCCCACATGCTGTGGAGCAACTAAGCCTGTGCACCACAACTACTGAACCTGCACTCTAGAGCCCGTGAGCCACAACTACTGAGCCTGCACTCTAGAGCCCGCGAGCCACAACTACTGAAGCCCGTGTACCTAGAGCCTGTGCTCCACAACAAGAGGAGCCACCACAATGAGAAGCCCTCGCACTGCAACGAAGAGTAACCCCCGCTCGCCACAACTTGAGAAAGCCCGTGTGCAGCAATGAAGACCCAATGCAGCCAAAAATAAATAAATAAAATAATTTTTTAAAAAATAAATAAATAAAATCCAGAAATGTAAAAAACATTTATTTTAAAATAATAATAATTAACCCATTACATGTTAACCAAAATAATATTTTTCATGAAAAATAACTATGTATTCTAAAACAAAATAAATTTAGTGAGAAGAGTGGTACTGTTTTACATTTTGCAAATCTCTTTCATTTCTGGTTTAATAGAAGACAGCTAGATTCTCACATCTGCTTCTACATTCAATCTGTTACAGTGTTATTTGGTTGACGTAAATGAAGATAGGGCCTTACACAGATACATAATTGGAAGAAAAAGGTATGCTTTAGTAGCCCTTGTAGATATTTGTGAATATTCTTCTTTGATACTACACCAAGACTCAAGAATGGGTAGTTTCTTAAAGGCAAACTGCAATGTAGAATCTGAAACAGTATCAATGAACTACTTGTACTCTGTTATAATATAATCCATTGTTCTCTCTTGTTCTTTGAATAGACCTTTTACCTGTGCATGACTTTGTAACATTCCACATTAGTCATTTGAAAAACACTCGTCCACTGAGTTACGCAGTTTCGAAATACTGACACATTTTGATTACATGATATCAAAAATCACATTTATTAATATCACTGCTGATTACATTAGAAACATTCTTTAAATCCTGGGAAGCTGTTAAGCTCATGGTGGCAGATACAAGTTTTCCAAGATTCTAAGTTTCACTTGAAAATTTGAATTTCATTCACTAGTGACAACTACTGTGAGTTATTTCCCTGGAAGCAGCAGGCTCACTTCGTTCATTTTTTATTGAACGTCTGCTGCATACTCAAGTTTGAGTAACTGTGGTTTAGTCTGTTAGTCTGTTTAGTCCGTCTATTAGTCATTCTTTCAAGTAAAAATGATGTTACACACACACTCATGCAAAATACTATTTCAGCTTACAACTCAAGATATTGCACAAGTGGATTTCTGAGACCCAACAAAATTTAAAGAACTGTAAGCACTCAGAGTATCTTTCTTAATCACAGTAAAGTTAGAAATAAACAAAATAACTAGAAAATCCCCAAATACCTGGAGATTGAGAAATACATGCTAAATAACCTATGAATCAGAGGAGAAATCACATTGAAAATTAGAAAGTATTTCTAACAATGATAATAAAAACAGTACATATCAAAAGTTGTGCAGGACTGAGGCATTACATTTCAAGATTTGGGTGTTGCCATTATTAGACCCAGAAATACAGAAATGGCTGAAAGAAGCATTTGGGGCATAGGTCCAACCTTCCAGTAGGAGAAGCTAGCTAGCTCCCGCCCCCAACACACACTCCTCAGTGTTGGAGAAACTTTTCTTCATCAGGTAATCCACTGTTGATGAAAAGAACACATCAATACAACCTTTCCAATGGACAATTTTATAATGCTTGACAAAGGTCTTAAAAATGTACATGCCCTTTGACCCAATAATTTCATTCTAAGGGAAATAATCAGAGATATTTGCCGAGTTTTAATGGCAAGGGTTTATCATGGCTATTTATAATAGGGAAAAGTTGGAAACAACCTAAATGCCCAACAATAGAATGGTCAAATAAATTGTGGCAACTCCACAGAGTAGAATATTATGCTGCCATTAAAATGATGCTATAGAAGTATATTTATTGATATAGAAAGACGTTCACAATATATTAAGATATATAAACATATATATGCATATCTATGCACTGAGAAATTTTTGGATATTACAACAGGGTGTTAAAGAGTAAGTGGGTAGGACTGTGTTTAGATTTTTTGTTTTCTTTTTACTTTTAAAAAATGAACAGGCACTACCATTTTTGTCATACTAAAAGCAGTTCTAAATGTTAAAAAAAGAAAATGCAAAAATACTCCTTCAGAATGCAGCTAAAACAGTATTTATAAGGCAGTTTTAATACTTTAAAAATTATTTAAATTTAACATAAATATTACAAATACTGATGTAAAATATTAGAAAATAAGAAAAGCTGAAGTCAGTGACGTTCCATCAGGAGAAATTTTTTAAGAGAACAGCAAATTAAATCCAATGAAGGTAGAAGGAAATGATAATGAGCAGAAATTAATGAAGAAAAAACAAATAAACAAATAGAGCAAAAAGCAAAGCAAAAAAATAGGTTCTTCGAAAAGATTAATAAAACTGAACTAGAAAATCCCCAATGTTTGAGAATTGAACAGTATAGTTTTATTACACAGATCTCATTAGAAAATAAGGAAATATTTAAAACTGAATAATAACAAAAATAAACACATCAAAACTTGTAAAATATAGGTAAAGTAGTACTTAGAGGGAAATTTACTGCTGTAAATGCATATATTAGAAAAGAAGGCTCAAAATTTATGATAAGCAATCATCTCCATAAGTTATATAAAATCATCAAATTAAACTCAAACAAATTAGAAGTAAAGAAGGACAGAAATTAATGAAATGGAAAACAAAAAGATATTGGAGGGATTAACAAAGCTAAAAGTTGTTCCCTGCAAAATGATAAACTTTTGGCAAGGTTGATTAAAAAAAAAAAGAGAAGACATATACAGCAGCCAATATTAAGAATGAAAAAGGAGATATCATTTCATATCCTGCAGATATTAAAAAGATGATATCAAAACTTTATGCCACAAATTTGAAAATTTATAAAAATGGACAAATTCCCAGAAAAATAAAACTCATCAAAACACAAAAAGAATTAGAAAACCTGAATAATTCTTTACTGATTAAAGGAATTGAATCAGTAATTTAAAACCTTCTGGCATAGAAAATTCTAGGCCTGGATGGCATTTCTGACAAGTTCTACTGAAGAGAAGTTCTACTGAAGAGAAATAAAATGAATAAAAAGCAGGAACAGTTTCCAATTCATTTTATGAAGCTAGCTTAACTTAGATACTAAAACCTGTTAAGGACAGCATGAGAAAATTAAAGGGCAATCTCACTAATGAACATAGATGCAAATAAGCCAAATAAAACCATACCGAGCAATATTTAAGAATTACATCAGGGTCTTCCCTGGTGGCGCAGTGGTTAAGAATCCCCCTGCCAATGCAGGGGACACGGGTTCGAGTCCTGGTCTGGGAAGATCCCACATGCCGCAGAGCAACTAAGCCCGTGCGCCACAACTACTGAGCCTGCGCTCTAGAGCCCACAAGCCACAGCTACTGAGCCTGCTCACCTAGAGCCCGTGCTCCACAACAAGAGAAGCCACCACAATGAGAAGCCCACATGCTGCAACGAAGAGTAGACCCCGCTTGCCCCAACTAAAGAAAGCCCACGTGCAGCGACAAAGACCCAACGCAGCCAAAAATTAAATAAATAAATAAATATTTTTTTAAAAAAAATAAAAATTACATCAGGACCAAGCTGGGTTTACCAAAGGGATGCAAAACTGTTTTAACATTTGGAATTCAATTACTAGGATTCTGAACATTGAGATAGATTAAAGAAGAAAAAATTATGATCATCTCAAAAATGCCAAAAACATTTAATAAAACTATGTACTTAAACCTTAAGAAATTCTTAAAGAAGAAGACAAAAATGTCCACTCCAACAATTTATATTCAACAATATTGTGGAGGCTCTAGGCAGTGCAGTAAGGGCAACATAAAGAAATGAAATGTATAAGAACTGAAAAGGAAGAAACAAACTGTCATTATTTATATATGGTATAACTATATACAGAACATTCAAAATAATCTAAGGTAAAATTAAAATTAATCAGAATTTAGCAAAATCATTATCATAAACCAAATGAAAATTTTAAAGAATTTTTTTTTTAAAGAGCGTAGAAACAAATCTAATAAAAAGATGTACAGGACCTCTAGGGAGGAAAATATCATATTTTTTAGGAGAAATTAAACAACTAAAATAAATGGAGAGAAAATTATCCTGTTCACAGACTGGAAGACTCAGTATTGTAAATGGCCCATCTTTCCCAAATTAAAGCATAAATTCAATGGAATTCCAATCAAAATCCCAACAGATACTATAGAAACTGCTGAGCAGAATCTAAAATGTATATGGAATTGCAAAAGGAAAAGAAGATCTAAGATATTTTGGGAGACTAATAAGGTGGGAAGATTTGCTCTACTTGACTTCAAAATTTTGTAATATAAAGCTTAGTAATTAAAGCTGTATGCTATTGACACTAGGACAGACAAACAGGACAGTAGAACATAACAGCAAACCTAGAAACAGATCCATATATAAATATGGATGCTTGATTTATGACAAAAAGGTAACTGCAGAGTACTGGGCGAAGACAGTCTCTTCAAATAAATGTGTGCTTATGTGGACCAGGAGATGTGGACCTGAATGTCCACAGCAGCATTGTTCACAATAATCACTAGGTGTTGACAACCCAAATGTCCATTGGTAGTAGAATAGATAAAATACTGGTATATTCACAAAATAGACTACTGAACAGCAATCAAAAGAAATTAACTATGCATACACAAAGGAATTTGGCTAAATCCTAAAGATAAAATACTGAGTAAAAGAAGCAGACACAGCACAACATAGTATGATTTATATATAGTTCAAAAACAGAAATAATCTTACTTTGTAATAAATAAAGCTAGCATTTATTGAGTGCTTACTACGTGAGAGGTATTTTCTAAGTGCTTTACATGCTTTAATTCATTTAATAGTTATAAGAAGTCTATGAGGTAGGTATTGTTACCACCTCTATTTTACTTATGAGAAAACTGAGAAACAGCAAACGTTAAGTAACTTGCCCAAGACATCACATAGCTAGTAAATGGCAGAGCCAGGATTCAAACTCAGGCAGTCTGACTTTAGAGTCTATGAATCATTGCCCCCCCCCGCAAATGTTCAGTTCACAAAGAGGGAAACTTCTAACTTCTGTTCAAGGCTCTGAGTCACTTAATGCAAGCTAAGAGATTACAGCTAAGAAGGTAAAATCATAGTATAAGGGAGGGCTCTGTATAACAAATGCATTTTCATGGTGTTATGGGGGCCCCATGCTCCAGAACCACCTAGAGGGAATCTTCGAAATGCAGCGCCTCCATCCCCATCTTCCCAGATGATACACGTAAATACTGTACTGTTGATATCGTTTAAATGAATTCTCTATACTTAATAAGTTTGCTGATAAATGCTTTAATCCTTGCATATACAAATCAATCTCTATTGATTAGAAAAAACCACAACTTTAATTCTGCTTTATTTTCTTCTAATTCAGGGCTTTGCTTGTGGTACTGTCTTGATGCTTCACAAATGTCCCATCATCTTTTCCCAATATTTTTACTCTCTTTATGGCCCTGCTCGGAATGTCCTCTCTCCACTTTTCCACCTCTCTCCTACACTTACTTTGATGCTCTTCATCAACTTTATACAAGCCAGCCTGCCTGTTCCAGCTCCCAAATGTTTCCTCCACGGATCTCTTAGGGTCCTAAGAATCTGTGCCTCTCTATGGTCATTTAAACCTACACTACCAGTTATTATTATTTATTTCATGGATACAGACCTGTATCATGGATACAGTCAGGTACAGACCTGACTGGTCTGTACAATTTGACTATAAATAACGTGAGGGCATAAACAGGCCTTTTATCTCAGCATAATATCCCACATATTGATGAATATTTAAATATACTTGGTGGTGAATTCATTTCTGAAAGAGAGAGAGAGAAGTCATGGACACAAGACCTTTTTTTTTTTTTTTTAACCCTTCCCCCATCTAAACTACGCCATTTTGCGGAGGAGTTAGAACAGTGCATATTAGAGTTCCGATGGAAGGAAAGGGCATATCTTGGAGGGATTCAGACAGTCTTCATGGAGTAAGCAGCCTCTGAGATGGGTCTTGAAGAAAAGTAGAGGGGAAAGGGAGAAGAGGAGCCGTGAGAATAAGAGAAAGCGAGAGAATAGGGGCGTGGTGGAAACTACAAGGTAGTTTAGAGGAGAGCAGCATCCCAAGGCATTTCTTATGACAAGCAAACAGTAAGGCCTGGAGCACTAGGAAATGAATCAACATGTTAGGTGGGTTTGGGGTAGATTGTGGAAATATTCAAGGGGTCATAATTTCAGCTAAGCTCTCCTCTCCCCCATATTTTGAAAATGAGGTACAGTCATATTCTGTCAGTATGAACAGAAAGGGACCAGAGAAGGTATTTACGCAGGCTTGTTAACTGTAATATGGAAGTAGACAGAAACCTTCACCTTTTCAATAGAGAAGGGGGATGTGCACTGCAACGGGAATTGCTTAATAAAGCAATTTTGATTTGTTGTCAAATACATTAAAATGACTGAGAATATCCCCGTATGCCTATGTATCAGTTGTATTTCTTTTGGTGGGAACTGTCTATTCTTGTCCTTGCCCATTTGTATATGAAGCTTAATACCTTCCCTTCCATTGGCGTGAACTCTCTTTATCACTGTTCAGTAACCCATATACAATGTAACCCTTTTATATGTCAATATTGAAGCAAATTAATTTTCTAGCTTTTTTCAATTTTAGTTAAATCTATTGATGTTTTGTGAATCTCAGTCCTTTGAAGTTATAAAAGCTCTCCAAAGATCTGTTAAATAATTTTATTTTTTTGCTAGCTTTCCTATGATTTGACTTGTTTATATAAACTCTATTCTGTCTGTGGTTTTCTGTTTTGGGGGGACTGGTTAGATCTATATTGACTTCTGAATTGCTAATTAGTTTTCTCAACACTACTTAAAAATCCTTCTTTTCCCTATTATATTTACTGTACTTTATCGTATGTCCTGCTGAAAGGACTCCTTTGAAGAGGAATGCCTGGCACTGCCTGGCTGGCAAGCAGTATTTCTTATCCTGTATCCTTCTAAGTGGATCGGATGCCAAGGGTGTCCTGTGGTATTCTGTGGGTCTGAATGTTTAGTAGTGTCTAAAAAGAAGACTACCACTGGTGGGTGCTGCAGATTAGGTAACATCTGAAGGGGATTTCTCATAGCTGCTTGAAGGAATGAATGTACCAAGAAGGTCTTCAACTGAGGATGAGTAGACACCAAAGGAGACAGAGCACCAAAGGAAGGGAAAGGTCATGGTCATCAAGAGGGAAGACAGAGCACATCACACAAATTGTTCTACCTCACAACTCTGCCTGGGACCAGCAGGGTACAGATTCAAAGTTGTTTTGGCTCACATGCTACCAGTGACCTCCCTTAGTTTAGGCCCACCTGGAGCATTTGTAGGGCCTGAGACAAGTGTACCAATGGAAGCCCATGGTACCATATGTCTAAATATTTAAAAGTTACACATCAAAATTACAAATTGCTAAATATGTTCTAATCTTTGATTCATAAGGACCTAGAAGGTTAGGTTCTATTAAGAATTCTTGGGTTCCTCAGATTTCCTTACCAGAACATGGCATCTTGGGATATCCGTCCCTTGGCCGGCCCTCCATTTTTACCCCACCCCCAGCTCCATGCCTAATCTTACAGCCTTCCTATGCCATGACTGATATCCCAAGGTACAAGAGGTGCTGGTCCAACCACAGATTTTACAACTATGTAACAAGACCATTGACTTCCCTTCTTAGAATGGTGTCTTCTGCCACCCCCTCCTCTACTCATTCTTATTCTTTAATGCTGGGTCAATTAAGGTTCTTAGTTACAAGAAACAGAAACCAACTCTGGCTGATTTAAGCAGACAAGGAGTTTATTAATAGGACACTGGATTGCTCACAGAGTGGTAGGGAGGCCTATAAAACCAAGACTGGTGCTATGCAGTCAGAAACAAAACCATGAACTGATCTGACAAGGGCACCACTGCAGCTGTTCTACAACAGCTGCAGCAGCTTCCACCACTGTCTCTGTTAATGTTAGACGTTGGAAACCATCCAGAGTGCTACTACAACTATCCCAGTAATTGTACTTGCTATTACCTGAGAGTTCCACATGGTCCTTGTTTTTTGTCACTAGCTATTACATCATGAGTGGATGTGTCTGACTCATGAAACCCATGTCATATTCCCATATCCTAACTGCCAAGGAGAGCAAATACCTGGCATTTTTAGCTTCTATAGTAGAAGGTGGGCTTTGTCCTCCCTCAAGACTCTTAAGATGGGAGATTCTTCAAATACCGGAAGAGGTTTCAGACATTGGACAGCCAAAACCAATGAGAAGTGACCCCTACATACGGGTTATGTTCTCAAGTCTACCTTTAACTGCCTGTGGGACCTAGCTCATGCAACTTAACCGTTCTGGGTTGACAATGAGTCCTCAGTAAAATGATGGGATTTAATTTAGTAATTTCTAAAGTCTCTTAATACCCCCACGGAATTCTGATTCTTTGAAAAAGGACTGGCTTGAAAGAATTTGCCACTTCTAAAACTGAAATGTAGTATAAGATATTGTTGATCAAGTTTTAAAAACTGAGTATTGTTCTAATGCCTGTCTAGTTATCAAAGGTTGATTTGTCACCATTTTCTTGATCCCTTATCAATGCTGTTTGACAATGGTGCCTCCTAGTGGATGAGGAAACTCCAGCTGCAAGCGATAGCAAATGATCCTAAGACAGGAGCAGCATGCCCCTCTGTGTGGTTTTCTGAAATTCCCAGAAAAGAAAGGAAGGCAGTTGTGAGCAACAAACTCTGTTCTGTTTACTAGGTAAGAACTTTACTGTTAGCCCTCAGTGTTCTCACTAATCCTCGCTACTAAATACCTACCTCCTCAACCTCCAACATTCACATACACACACACTTTCTTCCTCTTTCAGTTAAAGCTCTGAAGGAAAAACCAAAAGAGGGGGAGGGGCCTCCAGCCAGAAATCATGATGAGTCATATCACAGAATTTTACAACTGGAAGTTTAATTGAAAGACTTGCTTTAGGTCAGTAGCTAATTCATGGCAGTTGGGACTAGAACCTCAGCTTCTTGACTCTCAGCCCCCTGTATAACCCCATCCTTCCTGCTCACCTTTTTGAAGGAGGAGGTTATACTTTTCCCTTGCTCTAAACATAGACTTTTGTGGTTTGTTGAAAGGATAGTGATATTCTACTTCTTTAAGAGGCTTTTAAAAAAATTACTGCAAATCCTCACAAGTGAAGAGAGTCTCATCTGTGCTTTCTTTCCCGTATGACCAGGAGACAGACAGGGTTTCATGGTGCTAGGGAGGAACTAAGTTTCCAAAGTACCCTTGTTTCTGCTCCCAGCATGAGGTCTACAGAGTTCATCTAAGACACTGGTTACTATATGGTCCCCGTTATGTTTGCACAGGGCAAAGTATCCAAAGACCCACGTACTCGAACTTCTCTCTTTTCTATCCTGCCTACTCTCCCCAGATCTTTTTTTTAATTTATTTTTTAAAAATTTATTTATTTTTGGCTGCGTTGGGTCTTCGTTGCTGCGTGCGGGCTTTCTTTAGTTACAGCGAGCGGGGGCCACTCTTCATTGTGGTGCGCGGGCTTCAGCAGTTGTGGCTCGCGGGCTCTAGAGCGCAGGCTCAGTAGCTGTGGCGCAGAGGCTCAGTTGCTCCGCGGCATGTGGGATCTTCCCAGACCAGGGCTTGAACCTGCGTCCCCTGCCTTGGCAGGCGGATTCCCAACCACTGCACCACCAGGGAAGCCCTCCCCAGATCTTTTAACTTCATTAATTCTAAAAAAAAAAAAAATTAGACCTCTGATCTAGTCCTACTTACTTTCACAGGTGAGAGTCAAGATAGAACCTCTGCCACTCAAAACCAAATCAATCATAATCATTGCATCAGTTTACTTTCTATCCTGCATAAGTTCCTATAACTCTGGTATGGGGGAATATATTTATGATTCTTTGTAAGTCTCTCTAGCTCTTCTTTCCACCTCTTCTCTCTAGAAATACAGTTCTCCCTCTTGCTCCTTAAAGCCTTCTCTTCATTTGGAGGCAGGTTCCTCAATGCAGTCCCTGCAACCAATAGCAGTAAAGCTCCTGGCCTATAGGAGGGAGCACACCTTCAAATGATGTAGATATAAAAACCGCAACATGTTCCTTCTAGCCATTTGTGGAATGCAAGGATTCGGGGTCATTCTTTGACAGTTCTACTTCTGGCATGTCCTCTGTTTATCTGTCTCACAGAACATCTAAAGAACTGTAAATAATCGTGCCACACCCTGATGTGGTTTTGCAGATGAGGAAGGTGGGCTAATTTGGAAAACGATCCCATCTTGAGCAAACACACCAGGGATTAAAAAATCACACAGTTAATTATTGATTTTGTTTTCATTTTACCACCATTTGTACTCTGAAATCAAACTGGCTGGTATAATTCTTACTTCTAGGCAAGTTACTAGCTAACATGAAAATGTTAATGTTGGTACTTATAAAACTAGAGATATAAACAAAAACAGAGGCATAATCATAGGTGTCTGCCCAAGATTAAATTGTTCTAATTTAGCAAGAAAAATGGAACAATTACTATGCCCTCATGAGAAGATTCCATACGCCCATGAATTATTTCCAAGTTTCAAACATGACAAAGAAAGAAAATGGAATTCTTGACTGTTCAAATAACATCACGGCCAATTTGCAAACAGCAACAAAACTCTGTATGTGGACAAATAAAAGTCAGCAGTTAACTAGAAAGATCCTTTGAGTATTACAGGAAGACACAGATACCTAAATTTATTATCCTCATAAACTATGATTTTCACATCTGTCACTCCTCTGGGATAAGATACTGAAGGTTCCTGTTAAATGCAGATATGTTAATAGCTAACAACAAAGATCTACTGAGCATTTAACTACACTCCAAGTACCATTTTAAGAGCTTTACATGTAATAACTTATTTAACCCTCATAACAACACAAAGAGACAGGTACAGATGAGGAAACTGAAGCTTAAGACAAATGTTATTATATAACTTGCCCAAGGTCGCACGGTTAGAAAGTAGCAGAGTCGGGATTTGAACCTAAGCAATCTGGCTCCAGAATCCTGGCTCTTAACCTCTAATCCTGAGGCTCTGTAATAAACAGAATTTATGACAATGACAATGAAGGTCATGGGAAGACTATCTAGTGTTTTGATTATCAGAATACTCCCACATTTCATTTCATTCTCACAAGTTGGTAGGGTAGAAACTGAGGTGCCAAGAGGTGAAATGGGCCCTGTTCTAATGGTTATGACTCCTCAACTTCACCTCAAGCCCAGATTCTTCTCCTGGGGGCCAGATTCATATGGGCAGCTGTGTACCATACATCACCAGGTAGATGTCCCACAGTCACCACAGACTCGGATGATCCAAAAGTAAATTAGTAATTTTCTTCCCCAAACCTTATTTCTCTCTAAAGGGGATAGTCTTTCTTCAATTTGGGAAAGTTTTGGACTATTATCTTTTTGAGTAAGGTCTTCCCTCTTCCATCATTCCCTCTACATTTTACTTCTGGAATTCTGTATGAATCTGTGTATGTTTGATCTTCTCAATGTGGCTTCCATGACTCTTAGCTTCTCTTTCATACTTATTGTCTCTGTTTAACTGTGATTTGTTCTATGTTGGTTCTTCAATACCGTCTTTTGACTTGGCCGTATTGATTCCAAACACAGACATACAGTGCACACACACACATGCACATGCTCTCTGAAGGATTTTTCAACATTTACCAAATAGAACAGCCTCTTGTTCTATGAATGTTACCTGTTCTCTTTATCTTTTTGAGGACTTTGAAGTCCCTTTCAGATTTTCCTATTATTTCCATTTCCTTTAGACCATATTTCCTATGTTGAGTTTGTTTCAGGATGTTAGTTTTTCCTTGTGTGCTTTGAAAATTTCATTTGAACACTAATCTTAAGTGGGGATTTCTTGTTTTTGTTTTTCTTTTTCGGTCCCCCTGAGCTATCTCTTTATATATGATGGCTAGAGCTTTTCTTAGCCACTGTTTAAGGCTGAGTGTCTCTGTCTCATCCCTGGATTTCATGTGGTGAGCTAGACTCCAGTTCCCTTCCCCTTAGGGGCTCTCAGTCTCTGTTACAATGAAGAAGTTGAACTCCAAAATCCCATCTTGGCTGGAATTCTTTACTGACTTTAATTTCCATCCTCTACTACATTTTTCATATGGAGTCTAAGGGTCTCTCTATAGTGTACAAATCCGATTATATTATTACCTTGGTAAAATTATTTCTATGTGCTCTACCACCTACGGAATAAACTTTAAAGTCTGATCAAATGTCACCTCCTCAGGAAGGGCTTCTGTGAACACCCTATCTGAAGTAGCATCCTCATCACTCTCTATCCCTTACGTGGCCGCTGTTCTTCATAGCACTTATCATTACTGGCTATTATTACCACACATTTACTGTTAGTTTGTCTCTTCCACTAGAATATAAGTTTCATGTCGGCACAGACTTTGAATTACTCACTGTTAAATCCTCAGCACCTAGAACAGTGCCTGGCACATTGTAGGCATTCAATAAACACTTGTGAATGGCTGTATTAAAATCCTTAACATGGCAGCAAAAGCCCTAGACATATCAGAGCAATTAAGAGTGAGGGCTCTAGAGTCAAACTGCCTAGGTTGGAATCCTGGCTGCAGCACACCAACTTTGTGACCTTGAGCAAGCCACAACCTCCTAAGCTGCAGTTTTCTCATCTGTAAAATGGGTTTAGTAATTAACCTTAGTGGGTTGTTGAGAGGAATTAACAGACAATAAACAAGTATAAAGTGTAGCAGTGCAGTTACACACATCACCAGAGGTTTTTATTATTACGTGTCCAAGCTCATCTCCAGTCATTCTCTCATCTTGTACCTTGTTCCAAAGTAACAGCCCACTATTATTAACAGTTTCCCAACCATATAAGCCGACTCACATTTCTGGCCATTCCACATGGTCTTTGCCTTGCCTATAATGCTTACCTCCTTTCGCACTCATACAGCCAATTTGCCTCCCATACACTATTAAACTCTTCCACTGAGAACCCTAGCCCAAGCATGGAAACAGAAGTGGGCTTTTATTTGCCCTGGCTGGACATGGAACAGATCCCAGATTCAAAAGGAGGTTATCCATAGGGGGTCAGGTCAATACCTTAGGATACTCAGGGTTTTAGAAGAGAAGGAGGAAACTGAGATAATCAGATAAATTCATTCACTCATTCATTCATATGCTCTTATTCTCTCTGTCTGGAATGTCAAGTAAGAGAAGCAGAAGGAAATACTTGGCCTTTCAGGTCATGCAGACTTGGGGACTGGGGCGCCTGTTTGGGGCTATGTGCAAGTCCTTGAGTAAACAGGGCAAGCTGGTCTTTCCAAAGTAGATGCAAAACCCCAAGGGATGAAGGGAGTAGTGACCCGTTTCCTGAGGTTTTTCTTTCTCGTTCTTATGAGGCCTGACTTCATTCTGTTTCCTTTCTTTACATTTCATGAGATTCCTATATCTTTACAACTTTTGTCTAGTTTTGTCCCTGCCATTACCACTTGGCAAACTCCTGGTCATCTTTCAAACCTCAGTATTGCCTCCTCTATGAGGGGTCTTTCTCTTCGTCCCTCTCATTATAATTGCTTCCATGTCCATCCATCTCTGTCCTGAGCTTCTAGCTATTATCTCTTAAAAGGCATTAAGAAACAAAAATTACTAAATGGATAAAGCTGGTGACAGAGTTAGGACAATAGTACAGGCCTCTCCATTTGTCCTCTAATATTTCACTCTCTATCTCTCTCACTAAGGAAATGAGCTACCAGATAGGGATACCAAATGGGAGCAAAGAGATACCAAGAGAGCATATAGGGAGCATATCTCAGAACTGAGCTCATGCATCACACGGATATTGGTTGAGGATTAAGGGAGTTTAGTGAAGGATGGAACCAAGAAGTGCCAAAAAGCTTCATTTCTCCACAATACTGTTCTCGATATACTCTCTTTACCTGGCTTCTGTGACATCCTGTTGTCATGATTTTCTTTCCAGCTCTTGAGCTATTCCTTTGCTATCTCATTTGCTAGCTATTCCTCCTGTTCTACACCCAACCCTTTCAAATTTGGAAGACCCTCAGTCCTCAAGCCTTCTTCTCCTCTCCCTCTATATACTCTTCTAAACCATCTAAATAGCAACCATCCCCAAATCTCTGTATCTATCAAAGATCTCTCTCTGTGCTCCTAATCTACATATTCAGCTTCATCTTTAGCAACTTCACTCAGATGTCTCACAGAAACTTCAAACTCAACATGTCCAAAACATATTTCACCATCTATTTCCAGGTACCATCGTCTTATTAGGTGCTCGAGCAAGAGACCAGAGAGTCAACTTTGACTCCTGCTTCCTTACTTCCTTCATCCAATCATCAAATCCTGTCCATTCTAATTCCTAAATATCTTCAGGTTCTACTCACTTCCTTTCATCTCACTGACACTGATCTATCCTAGCTGTCAACATTCATACTAAATCACTGTAATGGCCTCCTAATTCTCCCCACATCCAAATCCAACCCTATAGCAATACTGTAGCCAAAGAATGCTTTAGAAATGGAAGTCTGATCATATAATTTTGCTTATGATGGCATCCGCATCTTTAAGATAAAATCCAAAATCCTTGCCATGTCTTAAAAAGCTCATCAAGATTTTGCCCCTATTTCTTGTGAACCGCTTGAGGCCTCTATGGTGTGCATGAGAATTATGAAGAGTATTTTTAAGACAAACAATACTTTCTAGAGTCTGGCAAAAAGACAGAATATATTTTTCATATCCTCATACTAATATTCAAAGACACTGCTATTGACTCAAGACAACAACCAGTAAAGGGACAAATGACCTTATCTCTACTTTGAGTCCTCTAATATTTCACTCTCTATCTCTCTCACTAAGGAAATGAGCTACCAGACAGGGATACCAAATGGGAGCAAAGAGATACCAAGAGATAGCATATAGGGAGCATATCTCAGAACTGAGCTCATGCATAGCATGAGCACTGGATATTGATTGAGGAATAAGGGAGTTTAGTAAAGGATGGAACCAAGAAGTGCCAAAAAAATTCTCTTGGGGCCAGTAACCTCACAATGATATGAAATCCACTCTACTTAACAGCATTCTGGTCAAGTCCACAGATATGGACTAAGGCCATAAAAATAAAACAGGATTTATCTACAACTCTGTCTAGATTTATACATGTAAGGTCAGTTTTAGAATGAAATAAGATATTTACTAATTAATATGACTGAGAGATTAGTTCAGTTCTTTAGATTACAATTTAAAGTCTACAATTCCCATACAATGCTGGTAGGAATGCAAAGTGGTACAACATTTATGGAAGGAATTTGGCATTAACAACAGTATGAAATGATGTATGCATAAGGTTATTAATGTAAAAGAAGAAGACTGGAAATGATCCAAATGTCCATCAATAGGGAACTGGCTTAATAAACAATTCTATATCCATAATGGAGTACTAAGCAGGTATAAATAGGAATGAAGGAGATGTCTACATATTGCTATGGAGAGATTGCTGGCATTTTCATATTGTTAAATTAAAAATTATTAAAGTTTAGAAGAGAGTATATAAGACTGTATAAGAAGGGGGTGGTACAAAAACATAAATATATACATATTTTCTTATATTTTCGAACAGAAATAGTGGAAAATAAAATTAAAACTAATTTTACAAAATAATTTCCTCTAAGGTGGGAAGTGAATGGGGACAGGGATGCAAGCCAGACCTTTCTGAATGAACCCTATTCATAAGTTTGAATTTCCAATCATGTATATGTTTTTCATAATCTAAAAACAAAATTAAGTCAAGAAGAAATAAGAGGCAATCCCTAAAATTAAATTGATGCAGATATCTGAGTAAGATCAGGAGAGTATATCAGTGCAATACCCTGGTTGTGATATCATACTAGTTTTGCAAAATGTTAATGTTGGGAGAAACTGGGCAACATCTATCCAATACAAGGATCTCTAAACCTAACTCTATGTCAAGCTTGTGGCATAACCACAAAGAGAACAGTTATTTAAGTGACTTGAAAATCCAGTGTTTTGATTGTGCATCCCTACTGGGATACACTCTAAGGATGAAAAGAAGGGCTAAGAAATCCTAATCTGTATTCAGTAGTCTTACTTTTATTATACATTTAAACTAGTAGGAGGAAGCAAGTATGTTAATGTGGCAAGAAACCCCGATTTTCAGTGAAAAGATGTACAAATATAAAATTTTAAAAATTAAGTAAAATTTTACTAAATTATGCTAAATATTATGGTATTATGTTAAGTGAAATAAGTCAGAGAAAGACATGATGTGACTTATATGTGGAATCTAAAAAATAAAACAAAGGAGTGAATATAACAAAAAAGAAACAGACTCACAGATATAAATAGAGAAACAAACTTGTGGTTACCAGTGGGGAGGGGTGGGGGCAAGGGGTAGGGGATTAAGAGGTACAAACTATTATGTTATAAAATAAATAAGCTACAAGGATATATCATACAACACAGGGAATACAGGCAATGTTTTATAATAATTACAAATGGAGTACAACCTTTAAAAGTTCTGAATCGCTATACTGTATACCTGTAACTTACATATTATTTTATATCAACTATACCTCAATTTAAAAAATAATTTAAAAATTATAAAAACTAAGGAAAAACTGTGTAATCTCTTTCTTGTTTTTGAAAAACTTTATATTATGGAAAATTTCAAAAGTAGAAAGTGTAGAGTAATGAAGGCTCATATATCCATTACCCTGCTCCAACAATTAACAACTCACTGGCTAATCCTATTTTACCTATACTTCAACCCAGTACCCACTGTTCACCCCTCACCTGATTCTGAAGCAAATCCCAGGCTTTATGCATAAATATTTCAGTACTTATCTCCAAAATGTAGAAACTCTTTTTGTAAAATAATTAAAATTATAAAATCATACACTAAAGACTTTAACAATTCCTTATTATCTAATAAATGTCTAAATAAAAATCCGTAATTGTTACTTTAAACTGGAAATAATGGTGTAAACTCATAGTTTCATGTTTGTTTGCTTGTTTAATTATGATCGAAGAAAACTTTTTAGTTCCTAATAACTTTAGATTTACATAAAAATTGCAAAGATGGTACAGAGAGTTCCTGTATACCCCTCACTCAACTTCCCCTAATGTTAACATCTTAGGCAACTACAGTAAACATGTCAAAACTAAGAGAGTAATACTGGTACATTACTATTAACTCAACTCCAGATTGTATTTGGACTTCACGGTTTGTTGACTAATGTACTTTCTTTGCTCTGAAGTTTTTTTCATTTTTAGATGACTGTTGTGGGTTTTGGGGGAAGGCTACCACAGAGGTGAAGTGCCCTTCTCAGAACACCACCTCAGGGGGCACGTGATATCCACATGACTTATCATCAGTGATGTTAACTTGATTCTTTGGTTAAGAGGGGTCAGCCAGGTTTCTCCACTGTAAACTTACTATGTTCCCCTTTCTATGCTCTGTTCTTCAAAAGCGGGGTCACTAAGTCCAGTCTACCCTTAAGGTGGGAGGGGATTATCTACATATATTATTTGGAATTCTTCTGTAAGGAAGGTTTGTCTCTTCTTTCCCATTTATTTATTTGTTCAATAATTTCTTTATATTGGTATGGACTCATATATACTTAATTTATACCTTGGGTTATAGTCTAGTACTATGCTATTTATTTTGTTGCCCAAATTGTTCCAGTTTTGGTCACTGGGAGCTCTTTCAGGTTGGTTCCTGTGACCTTTTCACACGTCCCCATCTTTTTGTTTTTTGAGCACTTCCTTACTTCCAGGCACTATAAAATGCTCCAGGCTTACTTGTATTTTCTCTGCCCCAGTCCTAGAATAATAATTTCTCTAAAGAGCCTCAGTTCCTTCTATTAGAGAATGTATTTAGAAATGAATATGTGGGTGTGGGCTTGCTCATTACTACTGCAGTGTAGCTGCTTCTAAGGCCCTCTCAGTGGCAGAAACGTATGTATGTGTACTAACCCATTCACATGTAGCTATATTTATTTCTGTATCTACCTGTATGTACATATGTATATATAAGTACATACGTATATATACATGCAAACACATATCTATACATACGTGTGCGTGTACACATATTAAACTAAATATGTTGTCATTCCACCACCTCCAACTCTAATCCAGCACCACAGGGTTCATTCTAGCCTTCATTCTTGCTTATTTGTAACTTCTTTCTCTGACAGAATTTTAAACTTCTGCATATTTAAAAAAGTCAATATACAAAGAAGTCCAATAATGTAAACAAAATTAAACAGGCAAATTTTGGCAAAATATTTGCAAATACATGAAAAAGGTAAATATCCTTAGTAAATAAAGAATTCTTACAAAATGACAAAAAACTGAAGAAAGTGAACAGATGAAAAAGAAATGGGTAAACGTACATTTAAAATATTTGACCACACTAGCAACAAAATAAATGCAAATTAAACCAAAATGTCATTCTGACCTATCAAAACGTAAACATGAATGCTCTCATCTACCACTGGTTTGAACATAAATTGGTACAATCTTTATGAAGAATAACATGACACTATGTAAAAGGAGTTTTAACTCTATTGGCTAGACTTCTGATAGGTGATGTGTCTCAGTGAAGACAACAGAAAGGTTGGATAAAAAAAACTTCCTGAAAGCATCAAAGTACTAACCAAATTGTCAGGAATATTGGCTAAAGAATGGGAACTCAGAGAGGTAAAGCCAAGGATCAGAGTCCTTCTTGTCCTGGGGACATTTGCTTATACAGCAGATCTCTAAGGGGAAAAAAGTCAGAATTCAGGGTAATCTCATGAACTACTCACTCTCCAACGTTGAGCTAGGACCCTAAAGAGCTAGCGGTGAACCGGAAGTCATCAGCCCCTTCACATACTTGCAATCTGGCTTTCTCTCTGAATGGCCCTGAAAATCTAAGCCTTGAACCTTGATTAAGATAGTCCCAGACTGCTACTGCTTAAAGGTGCCTAGTAAAAGCAAATTAAAGTTCTCTCTAGAGGAAGAAAGCATCGTTCAACGCCAATAATTTTCAAAATAATTTCTAGCACACAGTCAAAATGAATCAGGTACATAAAGGGGTAAGATATTTTGACCAACAACCAGCAAAAATGACAGACAATAAAGACAAACAGGGATTTCATATACTGAGATTATCCAACATAGATTATTAAATAATGAAGTTTACTGTGTCCCAGAACATAAAAGCTGAGCTTGAATTTTTTTTGCAAAAAAAGAGAAAAAATATAGATTTTAAAAAGGAAAAACACAAAATTCAGAAAAGAAGGTAGAAAATATAGAGAATACCATAAGGTATGCTTATATCTATACTTAATTGGGTCACAAAGGTGATGAGAGAAAGAAAAAGGCAGAGGCAATATCTGAAGAGATAATGGCTGAGAATATTCCCTAACCATAAATAATGTCAATACACTGATTCAAGAGACCTAAAAACCTAAGGCAGGATTAAAACACACACACACATACACACCCCACATCACAGAGAAAACTACAGAAAACAAAAGATGAATAAAACATTTTTTCAATAACCTGAAAAATAAAGACAGACTACCCTCAGAGAAAAGTGACAGACTGCTAGCTGAATTCTTAACATCAATGGAAGCCAGAAGACAGGAGAATGATATCTAATGTAAAGAAAATGCCAGCCTAGAATTCCCTACTCAGTGAATATCCCTCAACACTAAAGGGAATCTAAGGAAATTCTGAAACAAATGGAGTTTGCACCCAGCAGACTGACACAAGGAAAATGAATCCAGATAAAACCTTAGAGATGCTGAAAGAATAAATAACAGAGAAAGGATGTGTGTAGGTAAATCTAAATGAATAAAAATAATAATATAACTTGGAGTGATGTAAATACATGTAACATGCATTTATATACACAAATACAATTTAAATACATGAAAACAATAGCCTATAAGTCAAGTTTGCATTATATGCAATTAATGTGTTCTACAGTGCTTGTACTGTTCAGGAAGACAGTAACGGTATCAATATTAGGATTTGATGAATTAGGGAGGCATACTGTAATTTCTGGGGTACACACTCAGCAAAGGGTGCTAAAACTTCCAAATTAATAGAAGAAAAATGAAATGATTAAAAAATATTCAACTGATCCAAATAAATCAGGGAAGGTGAAGAAACATGTAATAGGTGGTATAAATAGAAAGCACATAAGACCACAATGTCAATCAAAATATACTAAAATAAAATTAAATGTAAATGGAATAAATGCTCCAATTAAAAGACAAAGATTGAGAGTCTAGAATAAAAAAACAACTATATGCCTTTAACAAGAGAGGCATCTAAAACCCAAGGATACAAGAAAGTTGAAATTTAAATTGGAAATAAATCCTAGAAAATTAAACCCAAAGTAGAAGGATGGAAATAACAACAAACAGAAATTACTGAAATAGAAAATAAACACACAATAAAAAGGATTTACAAAGCTAAAAGTCATTGTTTAAAAGACTGATAAAACTGGTAAATATCTGGCAAGGCTGAGACAGAAAAAAAAAGGCATAAATTGCTAGTACCAAGAATGAAAAAGATCCTGCAGAGATAGTATGAACCCCTTTATGACAAAATTGTTTAAAGTTTAGATAAAATGCACTCATTCCTAGAAAAATACAATTCACCAAAAGTGACCGAGTAATAACTGGAAAACCTGAATACTCCTGTAAATATTTAAGAAACTGAATCGGAAATGAAAACACTTCTTATAAGAAAGTCTGGCCTGGATGGGTTTATAAGTGAGCTCTACCAATCACATAAGAAAAACAACAAACAGAGAATACTCCTCAATTCATTTTATGAGTCTAGCATAATCTAGATATAAAACCTGATATGGATAGTACAAGAAAATTATAGTATAATCTTCCCACAAATATGGATGTAAAAAGTCTAAACAAAATATAAGCAAACCAAATCTAGCAATATATAAAAAGGATTATAAGGATTATACGTCATGACCAAGTGTGGTTAACCAAAGAATCAATGAAATTCATTGCATTAACAGAGTAAAGAAGAAAATCATATGATCATTTCAATATACACAGAAAAAAACATTTGATAAAATTCACCATCCATTTATGCTTAGCAAACTCTAAGATCAGAAATAAACAAAGATTTGCTATCACCATTATTCTGGATATTTTATCCACTGCAGTAAAGGCTAGAGAAAGAAATAAAATGTAAAAGAATTAGAAAGGAATAAACAAAATCCTCTTCATACACAGATGATATGATCAGGTATGCAGAAAATCCAAACAGTTCTACAGATAAATTATTGGAATTGATGAAGCTTGATGAATAGAAGGAGTATATGTCAATACAAGGAAGGAGGGAAAGAGAGAAAGAGAGAGACTGATCTACCTTTTTTTTTTTTTGGCTGTGCCATGCAGCATACGGGATCTTAAGTTTCCCGACCAGGGATCAAACCCGTGCCCCCTGCATTGGGAGCGTGGAGTCTTAATCACTGGACAGCCAGGGAAGCCCCAGACTGATCTACTTTTAAAAGCAAATACCTAAGAATCTAACAAAAAATGTACACAACTTCTATGGAGAAAAGTATAAAACTTTATTGAAAGACATCAAAGACCTAAATCAATGGGAAGACAGACACCGTGTTCCTAAAGTGGAAGACTCAATAATAAGTCTGTCAATTATTCTCAAGTTGCTATAAAGATTTGATATAATAATTCAAGGCAAAATCCCAACAGTTTTTTAAGTGTGTGTGTAAATTGACAACTTGATTCTAAAATGTATATGGAAAATGCAAAGACAAGTATAGCTCTCAAGACATGTCTGAAGAAGAACAAAGTGGAAGGCCCTGCTCTACCAGTTACCAGGACTTATTGTAAAGCCATAGTAAATAAGACAACAGCACAATGCCGGGCAAACAGGCCAAGGGACCAGAATAGAGCCCAGAACAATCACACCTATACAGATGCCTGATTTATGGCAAAAGTGGTACTGCAGAGCAGTGTTTTCAGTAATTGTGCTGAGACTATTGAATATCCATATGGAAAGAAATGAAACTAGACTGCTGCCTCACAGTGTACCCCAAATCAATTCCAGATGGATGATAAAACATAGGAGAATATCTTCATAATCTCAGGGGAGTAAATATTTCTTAAACAAGATACAAAAACACTGGCCATAAAATTAAAAAATGATAAATGAGACTATATTAAAATCACAAACTTCTGTTAATCAAAATATACCATTACAAGAATGAAGAGATAGGTCACTAAATGGCAATTAGGGAAGAATAATCGGGAAAAACTACAAGGAGATTCTACTACACACCAACTGGCAAAAATTCCAACAATGCCAAGTATTAGCAAGGGTGTGTAGCATAGGTAGTAATTAATCATGAGAATAAAAGGAAAGCACTGTGAATAAGGACAGACAACAGTATTTTAAACAGAGGCAGTGACAGGAAAACTAGGACTTGGATCACCTTAGAGAGGCATATACCATTGGTAAAGGGTCAGTTTATACGTCTACTTTAGAAAATAGCTTGGTATTATCTAGGAAAACTGAAGCTGTACATACTCTGAAACCTATTAATTCCACTCCTAGGTCTACACCCTATATGAACGTTTACTTAGGTGCACCAGGATACAGGTACAAGATTGTTTACAACAGTATTGTTCAAATGGCCAAATCTGGAAACAACCCAAATACATATTAACATTTACATGAATAAATAACTTGTGAATGTTTGTTCACTAACACTATATAGCAACAAAGTGAAGGAGATCAAACTAACCTGGATATTCTCACAGACCAAAAAACATGTATACTCTATGATTCCATGTAAGTAAAGATTAAAAAGATAGAAAACACTGAATTACACTATTCAGGGATACCTATTTAGATGGTATAGATATAAAAACATGGAAGTGAAGTCTAGATTAAAGTTAATTCTGAGAGAGGCAGGGGGTTATGATCAGAAAGGGGAATTCGAGGGCTGTTGAGGTGCTGGCAGTTCTTAAATTTCTTGACCTGGGTTGTACGTGGCTGTTTACAATAATTCTTTATGTTTGTATAGTTCTGTGTATGCATTTTTCTAAATGTAATACATTCTATTAAAAAAGGTTAAATCTATGTGTGATGTAGGTGTTTGTATGCATTCATACACTAATTCTAATATCCAGTAATTCTACTCCTAAAAACTTATCTTGAGAAAATAGGCAATCAGGGGGTGAGCACAAGTAACTATGTACAAGAATATTATTAATCATAACATTATTTCTAATACAGAAAACAGAAAACAGTGTAAATGTCCAACTTTAGGGAAAATATTAAATATGGCACATGCATATAGTTCAGACATCTTAATGCAGCCATTAAAATGCTGTATCTAAAAAGTATTTAATGGTATAATAAAATGCTTAAAATTATTAAGTTAAACGAATCAGGATACAAAATTGCATATATAAAATGATCTCAATTTAGTGCAACTGTGATCATGAGTATACACAGAAGGAAATATTCTGAAATGCTCGCTGTGATTACCTTTTGCAAATGGTATTATTTTTGTCATTATAATTTTCCATAATTTCTAAATTTGTACAAAGAATGTATATTACACTAAAGACAACTTATAATTTTCATTTTAAATGAACTACTTCTTTTAAATAACAGAAAGTTAACTGAATTTTCTTCCTATTTTATATGTACATAAATTTATTTAAAATTATTTTAGTGGTTGAAGATGAGCTTTCATATACAAAAAAATTACGAGACTGACAACTTCAAATACATTTCTAAGATAGTAGGAGTCAGAATGCAGTTTGTTTCCTAAAGTATTCAAAGCTTAAAATCTATTCTACACTGTAACATCTCAATCTAGGATTTGTTTTATACAAAAATTGGGACCCCTACATTTTTTTCCCAATAGATATCAAAATGATACAGTAATTACAGTTAAAAGTTTTTTAAAAACCCCAAACTCTGCAATTATCTTTATAGGTAAGTATATTTTGTTTGCAGATCCAGGAGTTTATTAACTCAAACCCTTCTCCTGTTGATCTCTATTTTAGTTTGTGCGGAAAAGAGTTAACTATTTAACTATTTAACCAGGCCTAACTATTATCTCTCAAAAGGCTTGCAAGGCCTGCCTACAAGGTTGGCTCTTGATTGGCATCTGGGAACTTGGAGGGGTTCCTCCCCTCCTAACTGAAAAGAGTGGCTCACTGTGTCTAAACTGCTTGTGCAAACAATATGATTCATCCTGAACACCCGCTTTCTTTCTGGGAGTCTGGAATTTGGTATGCACCAGGCAGAGGGTGCTTACATGACAAGCCCCTGACAAAAACCCTGAGCGCTGAGTCTCTAATGAGCTTCCCTGATAGACAACATCTCACATGTGTTGTCACAAATGCTTGCTGGCAGAAGACCCTTGGAAGCTTGTGCCTCGTTGCCCCTGGACTTCAATTCATGCACGTTCTCCTTTTGCTGATTTTGCTTTATACCCTTTAGCTATTAATAAATCATAGCTGTGAATATGGCCTATATGCTGAGTCCTGTGAGTCCTCGTAATGAATCATCAGACCTGGGAATGGTCTTGGGTATCCCTGACACATAGTTCCTAAAACTAAAATGCAACTAAACATTTAGTATAGTGGTAAACCTAAGTCAAGAGAAATGTTTAATTTTAAAAAGTTAATGACACAGAAGTTGTTTTCTTTCAACTAGCATTTATCAAAGGCCTACACAGTCACTCAGCTAGGTCCTTTCTTGTATCTTAGCTTACTGAATTACCATATCAAGTTTCTAATGTTTACTAGGACCAAACAGTATTTCCCAACCATTTCCTATTACCCAGCACTTAAGTAGGCATTCAATAAATATGTGCTGAATGAATGAATAGCAATTTCTATCATTATACATAAAAACAAAAAATCAAAATAGATAAAACTAGCTATAAAAATATGTACAAATGTTCATATAAATTAAAATGCTATAGTCCAGATTTTTCTTGCTTGATATGAAACAAATATATTTTCTCTTAAGTGGCAAATCTGCTGGTAAATAGTAATCAGTTCTACTCTATCAGTATAAATGAATTTCACAAACATTCCCTTCCCTGAGCATAAACACCAGACTAAAAATAAAATTTAAATAAATAAAGAGCTTTCAGTCTATCTCCTTTGTGAGCTTCAAAAATACAAACTGTTAATATTATTTTAAAAGATACAAACTATTGTTTTCATGTCAGAAATGTTTTAGGACCATATTTAATTACTGTATAGTCTCCCTGTGGTATATGTAATCATTCTATAATAAGGTAATTAAAATTTCTTGGCCAGCCAATTTAGGATTTACAGCTTAATTCAAGTATCAGACACTACTAAACATAAGCCTTGATGTGTGACTTAGAAATAAACATTTAATTTTTGGTGGGGTGCGGGGGTGTGTGTGTGTGTGTGTGTGTGTGACATGACACAGCCCTGTCTTTAAAATTGAACCTACATTTTAAATGTTTATTTTTAAAAATAACAGCAAAGTGCTACAGACAAGTCCTAATTTAAGTATAATCCCAAAGCAATAGATAGAGTATAAACACATGCAGATTTGTAACAAACTACTGAGTGTGTTGGGAAAAATGACAACATAGTCTCGAAATAGTATTACCCCTACTTTAAAGGTCAATCATCTCTTGACCTCTCACTTCAGGACCCACATTTGTTGAAACTGAATTATCTAGGGGGTGGGGCCTGGGTACATGCTGGTTTAACGAGCTCTACTCAGGATTTTCCAATGCTAAATTTTGAAATCTACTGCTCTAATCTTTTCCAGTGCTAAAATTTTGGTTCTGTCTCTGTATTTGAGTATGCTTTAAACTTATAAATCATTTGTATCAACTAGTTCTAAGGATTTGCTAACATGATAAGCAACAAGATTGAGCCATATAATTTCATGACTTCAGTTTAGGGAAGAAAAGGGAAAGTTGGTTATAGATAGTCTGTGGCAAAGAAAGATATGGATACCATAATAAGAAACTCACTGATAACCCAAATATATTGTTTGGTCTAGCCTTTTCTCCATCAAAATTATCAGAGCTATTTCCAAGCAGCCAACAAATAGCAAAGTCAACTGACCTTATCTCGTTTGCTTTCCATTTCCTGTCCACTCTGTATTGGTGTCGTGTCAGAAAACTGTGGAAAGGATCCAGATAACCCATAACCTGAGCAATGAGACCCTGAATACCAGGGGTCATTAGATCTATTGCCAGAAAAATTCTGGTGTAGCCTTGTCTACATTGCAGCTATGTAAGCAATCTCTTACCTAGCCAGTAGGTGGAGACATGCACAAACTTACTGCTTTGCTCTTTGATCTACAGGACTTTAAATCTTACAGTAATGTATGGTTTGGGTTTGTTCATTTGTTTTAAACTGAGGAAATCAAAGGGAATGCAAAAAACAGGGCAAGGACAACTGTCAAGGTAAATTTACAAAAAAGGATGATACAAAATAACAATTTTATATTTCTATATTGTTTCTAGCCCTTTTGAGAAATAACTATTTTAACTGTGAATTTATAATCTACTTCCAGATTCCTAGAGCTAATAAAACAATTCTAAATTGAGAAATAGGTCCTTTAAAAATTCATGTTCGGGCTTCCCTGGTGGCGCAGTGGTTGAGAATCTGCCTGCTAATGCAGGGGACACGGGTTCAAGCCCTGGTCTGGGAAGATCCCACATGCCGCGGAGCAACTAGGCCCGTGAGCCACAACTACTGAGCCTGCGCGTCTGGAGCCTGTGCTCCGCAACAAGAGAGGCCACGATAGTGAGAGGCCCGCGCACCGCGATGAAGAGTGGCCCCCGCTTGCCACAACTAGAGAAAGCCCTCGCACAGAAACGAAGACCCAACACAGCCAAAAATAAATAAATTAATTTTAAAAAAATTCATGTTCAATCAGGGAAGGCAACATTAACTGACTATGACATGACACTAAGGAGTTATTGTTGATTTTGCTAGATATGACAATAGTATTTTATACACACACACACACACACACACACACACACACAGAGTCCTTATAAATACAAACAGGAGTATTTATAGGTGAAATATTGCTTTAGAAATTGCCAAGAAAAAAAAAAGACAACAGTAAAGGATAGATAGAACAAGAATGGCAAAGTATTGATAACTATTGAAGCTCAGTGACAGGTACACTGAAGTTCATTATACTATTTTCTTTTATTTGAAAATTTCCAAAATAAAAGGTTAAAAACTAGGAAGCCATGTTCTAGTGATTTGGGTTAACAGTGAGATTAGGGGGCTGGTAAATATGCAACTTTAATGAGGTCTTATTCTCAATATATAGCCATCAATGAATTATTCCAATCACAACTGAATCATACAAAATTAGCTATATAAAAAATCCCATATAATTCAACATTGAGAAACTAAAACTAAGCTGTTAAATCCACTGGAAACAATATCTTATCATTGTAGAGCAAGTCACCACCTTATAAGGTGAATTCACACAGTTTTCTCATCTAGTTTTCATAATCTTATGAAGATTTTAAAGTTAAGAGATTATGGCCAAAGTCACATAATTAGTAAAAGTGACAGAGGTGGGATACTAATCCAAGTTTTATGACACCAAGGATCATCTTCTCTCTACTATACTGTCACTTAGACCCCTTTGAAACAGACAGCAAATGTGAAATTTAGGTAAATTTTTAAATTTGGCTTTCTGTGCTCATTACTTTATAGTATATGGCAAAATCTGGTTTTTAGTTTTCTCAGTGAATAAAAATATGGACAGAAACAGATTTCTTGAATAAAGAATAAAATGAAAATAATTATAATATCGTAAAATTGGAAGGGACGTTAGAGGCTCTCTCTAGTCCAAAATTAAAACCTTTTCTCCAGGACCTTTGGATGGATCCAGCTTTAGCTTGAGCATTTCTAGTGAGGAACGGCAGACTCTGTGAGACAGCCGCTACAATCGTGGACAGCCACTTCATTCATACCTGCCACCTGTTGATTCTAGTTACAGCTCCTCACCCTACACTGAATAAACACATAATCCTCTTACACTTGACGATATTTCAAAGAACTAAAGACATCCATTATGATCTGCCATGGGCTTCTGATCTGGGGACTCTTATAGCAGTAAAAGAAAACCAATAGATTCTTGGGTAACTAAAGTCTCCCCATCTTTTCAATAGCTCTTCCATGCCAAGTGGTCTTCAAAGTGGGACTTGGGTATCTCTGGGAGTACTCAAAGTCCTTCCAGGGGATACGTGTATTAGGATATTTTTAAGGCATTTAAGCCATATCTACATTTGCCATAATTTGGTCTGTCTGAAAACAAGTCTGTGGTCTGCTGAGTTCTCTTCTGTATCTCCACTCGAAGGAACCCATCTCAAAAGACAAACCGCTCACCCATCCTGAAAAGCCTGCCTAGTTTCAAAAAGACAATGGGGGAATGCAAAGCTACTGAGGGAGGGAGCCATCTGTGAGAGCAAAACAGCTTTGGAAAGGAAGGGAAGAGCCACCTTATTTCATGCAGACAATATATTCACGGCAAAACCTTATCTAGTTTAGAATTAGAAATCAATAGTAAGATGATTGTCACAGTGATGTGTATTAACACTTTAATTTTATTTGAAAAATGAAGTCAGATTTTTTACCGACAGAAAGCAAGTCTGATTTGGCTGACTAGTTTGACAATGATGACTAGCTTTGCAATTTAGGTCACATAGCAGACATTTTCCATAAATTGAATGAGATAAAGGTACAGCTCGAGATTTTTGAAGAAAATATATTTTTAAAAATATACAAAACACTAAAAATTACATCCTTACAATAAAAGTTTGTATATATCAACTGAAAGATATGTGTGGAGGTACACAGTTTTCAAACATCTTTTAGCAGGATTGCTGACAAAGATTTTGAAGGCTGTGACTCTATGACAGAATTTCTAGGCTCCTTCCCACTCTGGCTATCCCCTTCTGGAAGCATGCCAGTGTCCTGCTTATTAGGAACACTCCAGGGAGAATGAGCAATACGCAACACACTGGGCCTATGGGTTGGTTCTGAATACTATACACTTCTAATTAAGGTATCTGAAGGTTCCATTCAAGGCTTTTTAAGCTGTTGCAACAACTAACTAAATTGTTTACATCTTTTTCACATAAGCAGTTACAATTAAGTTCATAGTGATCTTGCACTTATATATGTGAATGAATGAGTTCACATTAACTGGTCTTAAATTTCACCTTCTTTGTTTCAGCTCCTTTGCTACAAACTTGTAAAGTATTTTAAAATTTGGTCTAGATATTCAATGTATTAAGCTAGCCCTCTGTAGGGGGCAGCTTCTAACAAGGCTCCCAGTGATCACCACCTCCAGGTCTTCACATCCTTGTGTAATCCCTTCCCCTTGTGTGTGGACTGGATCTAGTGACTTATTTCTAACTAACAGAATATGGCAGAAGTGATGGTGTGTGATTTCAGAGATTAGGTTACAAGACTGACTTCTGTCTTGTTCCTACTCTTGTGCTCTTGCTTGCTGGCCCTGATGAAGCCAGCTGCCATGGAGCTGCTCTACAGAGAAGCCCAGTGACAAGGAACCTAGGGAGGTCTTGGGCCAACAGCACATGAGGAACTAAGGCCCTCAGTCTGATAGTGTGCTTCCAACAACCATGTGAGTGAGCTTGGAAGCAGATCCATCCCCAGCGGAGCCTTAAAATGACTCCAGCCCTGGCCAACGCCTTGATTACCACCTTGTGAGAGACCCTAATCAAAGTCACTGATTACAATTTTGAACAGAATAGTATGCCATCCCATAAGGCTTTATACAATCTCTTTGGACACAATCATCCAACCAGCTATGAAACTACCCAATTATACTATCCTTAGCTCACATTCCTCCACCTTATTGACAAAAATTTTGTGAGAAACATGTCGAATGGCTTACTAAAATCAAGATATATGGGTTGTCTACAGAATTTCCTTCATATGCCAATATGGTGATTATATCAAAAGAGGAAGTTATGTCTGTTATTACTTGTTTTTAGTTGCTAGAGAGGCTGGCTACACGGAGGCCTCTACTTCCATCCCAATTCTTTTCACTAAGACTCCTGTAGTCAGAATTTTATATTTTGGGACCTCCTATTCCTCTGAACTCTATTTCCTCTTCTCTGAAGTAGGCTAAAACTGTGAGGGTAACTGAATATGCCCAACTTTTGCTTCCTTAGCCATTGAGAACCTTAAGATGAGATATTCCTTTTATTCTTATTACTTTAGGTCTTTCTAAACAGATGAGTTCACAAGTATTTTTAAATTTTAAGAGAAAAGCGTCAGCATTATCTAAGATCAACACTGCTTAAAACTTTAACCCTAAAACAAACAAACAAAAAAACACTTCAGCCCCTTCGGAAAAGAGAATGTACACTCACAATTCAAAAACCATGTAAAGCATTCCATCTGAGCTATATGTCTCCAATAACTCTACAATGTGGGGATGTTTCAGCATATGACAGATACTGGCTTCCCGCTTTAGATCTGCAAAACAAACACATAACATTTTGTTAGGTAGGATCAAAAGACAATCAGAGTGAATGATGAATGAATGGATGTGATCTATGGTAACATGAAGACTTCTCTAACTATAGAGATGAAATCCCCCATTCAAGCTAAGCTTAACTTTTTGCCCTTTAAAATCTTTGACAATATAACTTGTTCATATCTCTTGCCAGCTTAAATCTATACACATTACAGAGTCAGCTCTTATTAATAAGAAATGTAAATAGCACAAATACTTTCCTCAAACTCTTGTAAACAGGTTTCAAAATTTATAACTCTTTCTTGATCAGCTAATAAGTAACTCAATTTGCTGTCTTGAATTTTACTTCTTTTTCTTAATTTTCCCTAAATTGCCTAAGAATATGATGTTTATTCTTTAGCCTAAAATCTAGCATTTATAGACACACATCAGGGAAGTTACATGGAATAGGGGGCAAAAAAATAGTATGGTTAAACAGAAAAGGCACTACTCCCAACGTCAAAGTCAGAATTTTTTTTACATCATCTATAAAATGTGTTGGATAATTCAGGACACTACCCACAGTGTTATTTTCAAGAACAAATTCAGATAATGTAGGTAAGACGACTGTGTAAGTTACACAATACTATTTGGAAAATAAAAGTGTTAATATCCTCATTGTCATGCTCATCACCATTATCATCATCATCATCACCATCACACAAAAATAGTTTAGGCATAGGTATCACTTGCCATGTCTACATGGAACGAGATAATTAAAGCCTTCCTGTGTTAACAGTGCTAGAGTTTTACCTGCTCGCCAATGAATAAAATCCAATGAGACATTTTTATATTTGGAAGTAGAAGGGAGACAGGTAAAGAAGGAAGGTTAAGGATATATTGCACAAAGCAGAAGAGATAACATTATCTCCTCTCTGATTTGCTAATCCAACTTAGTCTTGTCAACAAGAGCAATGGCTGCAGAAGGAACCTTAGAAAATTTACACAAGGTATAGGTGAGGAAAAGAAGTCAGTAAATATGACAAAAGAGAAGCCACCAGAAAAGGAAGAATCAATAATACAATATTAAGAAAGTCAAGGAAATAAGGGGAATTAAGGCATAAGTAGTTGGAGAAGGCTGAGAAAAGGCTGTAAGATTCAACCAGAAAAGACCATAAATGTTCTAAGATCAAATTCTGTAGAGAGGTCAGGTTCAAAGTCAGGATGCAGACAACAATTATATAATAAATTTAGATTTATCGTATCTCTTACTGGTCTAAGTACTTAATATGGTCATTGTCACTTAATGTCCCAACAAGCCTGTGAGGTAGGTATTTTACAGATGAGGAAACTGAGACTTTGAAACTTGTTCAAGATCACATAGCTATTGCAAGGGGTAGGTTTTGAGCCCTGGCCTGTCTAACTCCAAAGTCAGTCCTTCCACGATGCCATGGTGTGTTTAGACATGATCCTGGTAATAAGAAAGGAATAGCAGGGTCAAAGAAGGTTTGATTTGTTTGTCTGTTTTTGCAGTTGTTTCAAAGAGAACACTGTGTGTTTGTAAATGGCAGTGATGAAAATCCCATAGGATCTGGAGTCAGAAAACTTGGTGCCAGTACAGCCCCTGTCACTACTACTTGCCGGCTGACTGCTAACCTCTACAAAATGCCTTCCTTATGGCAAATGAAATGGGGGACATGATAGGTCATGCAGGACCTACACAGTCTACAACTTCAGAGGGCAGCGGCAAGATTCAAATGAGAGAATGGATGTGAAAGGACTGTGTTGAGTGCAGCACTGTGGGGCTGAGGGGGTTAAGGTGGCTCAGTGTTCATTGTGAAGGAAGAAATGAGAGACACATGAAACATGGTCTCCACCTCCAGGAGAGGAGAGGTGTGAATAGGTGTGGCTTTTGCGCTGGGAAGTCATAACTATGGGGAAGGCTTTTGACAAGTGCGCTGGAGGACCAGGCTGAAAAGCCAGACGACATAAATCAGATGCCTGCACAGTTTTTTCTCTCCCTTTAAGATTGTTCTGCCTTCTGATTCTATGAAAAGCTTAGGAGTTTTAGTACTCATTTTAATGTTTATCTCCAGCTTCTCGTTTTACTGGAAGTCACCCTTTTCATATCTTCTATTTTCACCTTAGTTTCTCTCTTTCCATTCCTTCCTATTCTGCTAAATGTCTGATTTTAATTCAGTGCTCTGACACTGGAGTCAAGAAGTAAATAGAGATTTAGTGTTTGCCACAACGAAAACTGGTCTTTTCTTCTGTTTTCAGTTTATTTTAAATTTTGCCCCTTTCATGTAGCTACAGTGTGTTTCAACCCCCATATTCACCATTTGTCATGTGCCACATTTGTCATACTGAAAAATCATAAGTAGAAACGGATGCTCTAAAGACCCCTCTCTTTGACACGCACATGTCTGCTTGGTATATAGCTGAACATGCTCCTGGTCTAGTCTCTCATCATTTTGCCCACCCTCAAAATGAAGGAAGGATTGCTGGGGACCCTGCCTTCAAAGATTAAAACAATTTAAATATCACCAGATCTGACATTTCAGGGACTAAAATCTGAACACTGATTGAATAGCACAAAACTAACAACATAAAAATGTATTTGAACTTATAAGGGCAATGATGCAAAAGATGGCCTACATCTAGGATAGCTGTGGCACCATTTTCCATAATTCAAGTATCAATTATATGGGTGTATTAAATAGCCCAAATAGAAAATCACAGTTTACAAAACATGAATGCACCATATATGCATTCAAACTATAGATTCCAAGAATGTTAAGCTCAAAATGTTTGTTTTAGATGTGAATGTGAATTAAAGATGTACGTATTAACTGCTATTAACTTCTTGCTGATATAGCAAACTAAAAACGTATTTTCCTACAAATCATCTCATGAAGCAGACTAGGAATGAATTCGAAAGTAGGTGATAATATAATAATATGATTTGAAATTGTGATTATCTGGCTGCTTATAGATACTAGCTCAGAACATTCCTATGAGTCACCTGACCCACAGTTACCATGGCTGTTTTGAAGTTCTACTTTATCTATAGTGACTGGTAACTCCTCCACTCTTCCTTGTACTTTTTCATTTTGTAATTTTGCAGGGAAATTCTTAAAGATTTAAAAAATAATCTACTTCTATGTTTAGTGCCCCTTTATTTAACTATGTGCCTATATTTCACCAATTTATTTTCTTTTAAAAGGGGCACTAGTAATATGGAAAGTAATATTTGATCTTCTGATCAAAATTGGAGAAACACACTTCAATTGAATCAACACACTATATGGCATGAGAACTACTACTACCAGTTTCCTAAGAAGTTCGAGCTGTCCAACAACAGTAGAACAACTATGTCCTCCAGGGTCTACCTTTCAGTCTGCCCCTCAAATGAGGGAGAGTTAGGAAAGCTGTTTCAGACGGTCTGTTTTAAAAAGAATTTTCCTGAAAAGTATTTATTATTCACTTTACTATTAGTTGTTCTTGGAATAGGAGAATTTTTCATGCTACCTTTTAAAAGTCAGATGCCACGACTCTGTAGCAAGCTAATTTGACCATGGGGTCAAAAATAAGTTGGGTATTTACAAATGTGACTGAGGAAAGGAATGCTTTCTGACATTCTTAGCATTGGAGCAACAATCTCATCCTTAATATCTGAGCTTTAAAGGTCAAATTTAAGAGTCAGCTTTCACAGAATCATTCAGTAAGGATTTAGTTCAGCATCATCCAACAGAAATATAATGCAAACCACATATACAATTAAAATTTTTTCAGTAGCCACATTAGAAAGTAAAAAGAAACAGGTGAAATTTATTTTAACATATTTTATGCAACCCAATATATCCAAAGTATTATTATTTCAACATATAGTCACATTAAAAAGCATTAATGAAATATGTTACATTTTCTTTTTGTACTAAGTCTTTGAGATCCAGTGTGTTTTATACTTACAGCACATCTCAGTTGGGAGCAGTTGTATTTCAAGTGCTCAGTAGCCACATGTGGCTACTGGCTACTAAATTAGAATGGTGCAGCTCTGGATAAATTGACTTGCTTTAATTATTATCCTCTTAATTGTGAGTTCTTCTGTGTTTCTTATACAACTATCTGTAAAGTCATTCAGTCATTCCAAAAAGAATCTAAACAGATTTTTTAAACCATTTTTTTAAAAAGTGAAGTATAGTTAATTTACAGTGTTGTGTTAGTCTCAGGTGTACAGCAAAGTGATTCAGTTATAAATATATACATATATATATTCTCTTTCAGATTCTTTTCCATTATAGGTTATTAGAAGATATTGAATATAGTTCCCTGTGCTAAACAGTAGGTCCTTGTTATTTATCTATTTTATATATAGTAGTATGTACATGTTAATCCCAAACTCCTAATTTATCTCTTCCCCCCGTACCCGCTGTTACCCCCTCTGGTAACCATAAGTTTGTTTTCTATGTCTGTAAGTCTATTTCCAAACAGATGTGTTTTTAAAAAACACTTCCATAGAAGTAAACTCTACAGCTTTTAATAACCCAAATCCATCACTTAATAACTAAATCTGGAATTTCTTCACTATTGTTAATCTAAATCCTTTACTTGTTTGGTAGTTTTTAATCGTTTTATCTTGCTTAATCTACCAAACACAAAAAGGGTAGTCAACATCCACTGTATAGCAGCCCTTCAGACCCTTCAAAATTTATTGAATGACCTTAGACTATGCAGCACAATATCTGGGATTTTAAGTGTCCCTCTGTAAGTCCTCATTTAGTAATTATAATAACCCTGTAAGTATATCTAGTTTCACTTTACAAAGGAAGAAACTGAGGCCCTGGGTTCAGTGAGATACATAAGCGGTTGAGATCACACAAGTAGTAAGTAGAGGAAGCAGAGCTAATAACTGAAGTCCAGTGCTCTCTACATGATACCACAATGGCTCCTGGGGCTATAGTTTTTATATGTGCCCTTAAGATCCAATCATATAACAGTGTTAATGTGGTAACACTGACTTGGGTGACAAGCTATCAAGACTGCTACAGAACCAGCATATTTCAGCTGCACTGTCACCAGTGATAATCAGAAATTAGACACTGATTTTTTTTACTAATAAATATATAAGTATTCTCACTTGTTTCCAAAGAACTTCCACTTTCTGTTAGAAACTCAATAGTTAAAATGCACTAAGAGCTGACCCAGGCTCCAAATGCACATAAAGAATGTTCCAATCTAGTCATAAAATAATTAGGACAAGTATTAATGTGTTCATCTGAATCAATATTAATAACAAAATAGCTAAATTAAAGTCATTATTGATTCAACATTTTTTCCTTGGTGTGCTGAAATTAATGACCATGTGATATTTTAAGAAAGGGATCCAAGCAGAACCTTGGAAGGATTATAGCAGCCAAGTCAAATTCTGCTGCTGAGCTCAACCTTTATCTAATAACCAATTTGAAGACTAAAGATCCCAGCTGCCTTTGGCAATAATACAGGTCAGGTTGTCTTTAATGAGGCCATCTTCCTATAAATCAAGAAAGTTGACCTTCTCAACTAGTGGATGACCAGAGGCCCAGACAGGGCACCACACAAATCTGGGTTAATGGGAAAGTCATTATTTCTTTGATCTTTTACACATTTTACTAGCACATTTTATTATCTTTTTTCAGATACAAACAGAAATCCAAGCAGCTTCTAATTTCTTTGAATTCTTGTCCATTTAATACAATCTTATGGCCTAAAATCTCATCTGTCAGGTGGATAAAGAAAAGAAGGAGCATACCATTAATTGAGGATGTATGACTGATGTAAATTGTTCTTAAATAGGCAAATATATTAGTTACAAATCAATCTTGACTACATTAAGCATTTACAAATTAATGGGGTTTTGGTAATATATTTCCCAAAGAATTTACAGTTCTCATAAGTGTAATAAATTTATTAAAGCAGCCTGCCCAGTTGAATACCAAATTTAAACTAAATTCAACACTATATTTGATGTATTGTCAACAACTATCAGCAGGAAATTATAATAAAGCCAACTGCTGTAAGGACTACTTGTCTTCCTTCTCACTCTTCATTAGGATGAGTTTGGTAAATAATTATCTAAAGTGTCATTTACTTCCTAGGGACTTACATTTAAAACAACTCCAGGTCATTCTTAATCAATATTGAAGTACTATAATTCATTTAGCTTATTAATTAGATATTAATAAAGATTACAGGTGACCAATTCAATGATCTTTATAATATTTATCTTCTGAGGTGTGAAAATGTCCTGAAATAAGAACATATGCTTCAAAACTATCTTACATAAGAGCCAACATTAGGTTAAAATAAAACTAGATTATTTGTCTCTTACAAGATATAACTCTGAGTCATCTATTCAAGGAGTTACTCAACCATGAATTTGGTGAGAATCTGTTCTGAACTCAACTAATAAAAATAGAAAGATGTTAATTACATGGATAAAGGAAAAAGGCAGAGATGACTGAAATCCAAACCACATAAAGTTCCAGCATTAGAGTTTTTCTCAAATATATGAAGGACCATTATTAACATCATATTTTTCACATGATAAAAGTAGAAATACAATGTTCTAAACACCTCTAGAAGGTACAATTACTGGGTTGCTGTTCATTTTGGGAAATGTAAACCAAAAGAGTTTTACAAAAAGGGAGAAAGATGGGGGCATTTTACTCTTATAAAACCCAGACACCTATTTCAAAATGGTACTCCTAACTTTATAAAAGAAAATTGGAGATATATCAGTTTATACCTCAATTACTTTTCAATATTAAAGTCTTAAAAAAAAAGTATATGTTAGGAGCTGAAGGAACTTTGTGGGATGATAGAGTGTATATATTTGAACTCATTGTGACACATTCACAGAAAGAGAGACAAGATGAAAAGGCAGAGGGCTTTGTACCAGATGAAGGAACAAGATAAACCCCCCAAAAAAAAGAACTAAATGAAGTGGAGATAGGCAACCTTCCAGAAAAACAATTCAGAAAAATGATAGTGAAGATGATCCAGGACCTCGGAAAAAGAATGGAGGCAAAGATTGAGAAGATGCAAGAAATGTTTAACAAAGACCTAGAAGAATTAAAGAACAAACACCTAGAAGAATTAAAGAACAAACAAACAGAGATGAACAATACAATAACTGAAATGAAAACTACACTAGAAGGAATCAACAGCAGAATAACTGAGGCAGAAGAACAGATAAGTAACCTGAAGACAGAATGGTGGAATTCACTGCTGCGGAACAGAATAAAGAAAAAAGAATGAAAAGAAATGAAGACAGCCTAAGAGACCTCTGGGACAACATTAAACACAACAACATTCACATTATAGGGGTCCCAGAAGGAGAAGAGAGAGAGAAAGGACCCGAGAAAATATTTCAAGAGATTATAGTCAAAAACTTCCCTAACATGGGAAAGGAAACAGCCACCCAAGTCCAGGAAGCGCAGAGAGTCCCAGGCAGGGTAAACCCAAGGAAAAACATGCCGAGACACATAGTAATCAAATTGACAAAAATTAAAGACATAGAAAAATTATTGAAAGCAACAAGAGAAAAACAACAAATAACATACAAGGGAACTCCCATAAGGTTAACAGCTGATTTCTCAGCAGAAACTCTACAAGCCAGAAGGGAGTGGCATGACATATTTAAAGTGATAAAAGGGAAGAACCTACAACCAAGATTACTCTCCCCAGCAAGGATCTCATTCAGATTCAATGGAGAAATCAAAAGCTTTACAGACAAGCAAAAGCTAAGAGAATTCAGCACCACCAAACCAGCTCTACAACAAATGCTAAAGGAACTTCTCTAAGTGGGAAACAAAAGAGAAGAAAAGGACCTATAAAATCAAACCCATTACAATAAAGAAAATGGTCATAGGAACGTACATATCGATAATTACCTTAAACGTGAATGGATTAAATGCTCCAACCAAAAGACAAAGGCTCACTGAATGGATAAAAAAACAAGACCCATATATATGCTGTCTACAAGAGACCCACTTCAGACCTAGGGACACATACAGACTGAAAGTGATGGGATGGAAAAAGATATTCCATGCAAATGGAAATCAAAAGGAAGCTAGAATAGCAATACTCATATCAGATAAAATAGACTTTAAAATAAAGAATGTTACAAGAGACAGGGAAGGACACTACGTAATGATCAAGGGATCAATCCAAGAAGAAGATATAACAATTATAAATATATATGCACCAAACATAGGAGCACCTCAATACCTAAGGCAACTGCTAACAGCTATAAAAGAGGAAAACGACAGTAACACAATAATAGTGGGGGACTTTAACACCTCACTTACACCAATGGACAGATCATCCAAAAAGAAAATTAATAAGGAAACACAAACCTTAAATGACACAATAGACCAGAGAGATTTAACTGATATTTATAGGACATTCTATCCAAAAACAGCAGATTACACTTTCTTCTCAAGTGCGCAGGGAATATTCTCCAGGACAGATCACACCATGGGTCACAAATCAAGCCTCAGTAAATTTAAGAAAATTGAAATCGTATCAAGCATCTTTTCTGACCACAATACTATGAGATTAGAAATGAATTACAGGGAAAAAACCGTAAAAAACAGAAACACATGGAGGCTACACAATATGTTACTAAATAACCAAGAGATCACTGAAGAAATCAATGGGGAAATCAAAAAATACCTAGAGACAAATGACAATGAAAGCATGACAATCCAAAACCTATGGGATGCAGCAAAAGCAGTTCTAAGAGGGAAGTTTATAGCCATACAAGCCTACCTCAGGAAACAAGAAAAATCTCAAATAAACAATCTAACCTTACACCTAAAGGAACTGGAGAAAGAAGAACAAACAAAACCCAAAGTTAGCAGAAGGAGAGAAATCATAAAGATCAGAGCAGACATAAATGAAATAGAAACAAAGAAAACAAGAGCAAAGATCAATAAAACTAAAAGCTGGTTCTTTGAGAAGATCAATAAAATAGATAAACCTTTAGCCAGACTCATCTAGAAAAAGAGTGAGAGGAGTCAAATCAGTAAAATTAGAAATGAAAAAGGAGAAGTTACAACAGACATCGCAGAAATACAAAGCATCCTAAGAGACTACTACAAGCAAATCTATGCCAATAAAATGGACAACCTGGAAGAAATGGACAAAGTCTTAGAAAGGTATAACCTTCCAAGACAGAACCAGGAAGAAAGAGAAAATATGAACACACCAATCACAAGTAATGAAATTGAAACTGTGATTTAAAATCTTCCAACAAACAAAAGGCCAGATGGCTTCACAGGTGAATTCTATTATTTAGAGAAGAGCTAACACCCATCCTTCTCAAACTCTTCCAAAAAATTGCAGAGGAAAGAACACTCCCAAACTCATTCTATGAGGCTACCATCACCCTGATACCAAAACCAGACAAAGATACTACAAAAAAAGAAAATTACAGACCAATATGACTGATGAATACAGATGCAAAAATCCTCAACAAAATACTAGCAAACAGGGCTTCCCTGGTGGCGCAGTGGTTGAGAATCTGCCTGCCAATGCAGGGGACACGGGTTCGAGCCCTTGTCTGGGAAAATCCCACATGCCACGGAGCGACTAGGCCCGTGAGCCACAATTGCTGAGCCTGCGCGTCTGGAGCCAGTGCTCCGCAACAAGAGAGGCCGCGATAGTGAGAGGCCTGCACACCGCGATGAAGAGTGGCCCCCACTTGCCGCAACTAGAGAAAGCCCTCACACAGAAACGAAGACCCAACACAGCCATAAATAAATAAATAAATAAAATTTTTAAAAAAATACTAGCAAACAAAATCCAACAACACATTAAAAGGATCATACACCATTATCAAGTGGGAGTTATCCCAGGGATGCAAGGATTCTTCAATATACGCAAATCAATCAATGTGATACACCATATTAACAAACTGAAGAATAAAAACCAAATGATCATCTCAATAGATGCAGAAAAAGCTTTCAACAAAATTCAACACCCATTTATGATAAAAACTCTTCATAAAGTGGGCACAGAGGGAACCTACCTCAACATAATAAAGGCCATATATGACAAACCCACAGCAAACATCATTCTCAATGGTGAAAAACTGAAAGCACTTCCTCTAAGATCAGGAACAAGACAAGGATGTCCACTCTCACCACTATTATTCAACATAGTTTTCGAAGTCCCAGCCATGGTAATCAGAGAAGAAAAAGAAATAAAAGGAATACAAATTGGAAGAGAAGAAGTAAAACTGTCACTGTTTGCAGATGACATGATACTATACATAGAGAATCCTAAAGATGCCATCAGAAAACTACTAGAGCTCATCAATGAATTTGGTAGAGTTGCAGGATACAAAATTAATGCACAGAAATCTCTTGCATTCCTATACACTAATGATGAAAAATCTGAAAGAGAGATTAAGGAAACACTCTCATTTACCACTGCAACAAATAGAATAAAATACCTAGGAATAAACCTACCTAGGGAGACAAAAGACCTGTATGCAGAAAACTATAAGACACTGATGAAAGAAATCAAAGATGACACAAACAGATGGAGAGATATACCATGTTCTTGGATTGGAAGAATCAATATCGTGAAAATGACTATACTACCCAAAGCAATCTACAGATTCAATGCAATCCCTATCAAATTATCAATGGCATTTTTTACAGAACTAGAACAAAAAATCTTAAAATTTATATGGAGACACAAAAGACCCCGAATAGCCAAAGCAGCCTTGAGGGAAAAAAACGGAGCGGGAGGAATCAGACTCCCTGACTTCAGACTATACTACAAAGCTACAGTCATCAAGACAGTGTGGTACTGGCACAAAAACAGAAATATAGATCAATGGAACAGGACAGAAAGCCCAGAGATAAACCCACGCACCTATGGTCAACTAATCTATGACAAAGGAGGCAAGGATATACAATGGAGAAAAGATAGTCTCTTCAGTAAGTGGTGCTGGGAAAACTGGACAGCTACATGTAAAAGAATGAAATTAGAACACTCCCTAACACCATACACAAAAATAAACTCAAAATGGATTACAGACCTAAATGCAAGACTGGACACTATAAAACTCTTAGAGGAAAACATAGGAAAAACACTCTTTGACATAAACCACAGCAAGATCTTTTTTGATCCACCTCCTAGAGTAATGGAAATAAAAACAAAAATAAACAAATGGGACCTAATGAAACTTAAAAGCTTTTGCAAAGCAAAGGAAACCACAAACAAGACGAAAAGACAACCCTCAGAATGGGAGGGAATATTTGCAAATGAATCAATGGACAAAGGATTAATCTTCAAAATATATAAACAGCTCATGCAGCTCAATATTAAAAAAACAAACAACCCAATCAAAAAATGGGCAGAAGACCTAAACAGACATTTCTCCAAAGAAGACATACAGATAGCCAAGAGGCACATGAAAAGCTGCTCAACATCACTAATTATTAGAGAAATGCAAATCAAAACTACCATGAGCTATCACCTCACACTAGTTAGAATGGGCATCATCAGAAAATCTACAAACAACAAATGCTGGAGAGGGTGTGGAGAAAAGGGAACCCTCTTGCACTGTTGGTGGGAATGTAAATGGATACAGCCACTATGGAGAACAGTATGGAGGTTCCTTAAAAAACTAAAAATAGAATTACCATATGACCCAGCAATCCCACTACTGGGCATATACCCAGAGAAAACCATAATTCAAAAAGACATATGCACCCCAATGTTCATTGCAGCACTATTTACAATAGCCAGGTCATGGAAGCAACCTAAATGCCCATCGACAGATGAATGGATAAAGAAGATGTGGTACATATATACAATGGAATATTACTCAGCCATAAAAAGGAACGAAATTGGGTCATTTGTTGAGACGTGGATGGATCTAGAGACTGTCATACAGAGTGAAGTAAGTCAGAAAGAGAAAAACAAATATCGCATTTTAATGCATATATGTAGCACCTAGAAAAATGGTACAGATGAACCGGTTTGCAGGGCAGAAATTGAGACACAGATGTAGAGAACAAACGTATGGACACCAAGGGGGGTAAGTGGCGGGGGAGGAGTGGTGGTGGTGGGATGAATTGGGAGATTGGGATTGACATATATACACTAATATGTATAAAATGGATAACTAATAAGAACCTGCTGTATAAAAAAATTATTTTTTAATTAAAAAAACCTCATTGTATATATATTAAAAGTCTTTGGACTGTACACTTAAATAAATTTTTATTCAATAAAGTTTAAAAAAGAAAAAAGTTATTGCAGTAAGATAGGAATTCAACTAATATGTCTAACTAAAAAAATGTTATTCACATATCTTGTATTTTACACTTTCCTAAATATGTTATCTACCCAGGTTTCCCCCACTACCCGAAAGTAGAGTGTTTCTATGAAACCTTCTATATGCCAAAATGACATGAAGTGAAGAAGCAATTAATTATCTTTTTTCATAAAAGGAAAAATTGTCTTCAGATTTTTTTTCAGTAGTGCAAACAGGTACTAATGTAGGTCTTTTGTAAAAGCAAAGTGGTGTGACGTGAACTTTCAACAAAGCAGGGGATACCTGTATTTACCTTCTATTTTTATTTATTTCCAACTGAGGAGTTCAACAAGGATATGTGGTAGGACAGGCTTCCTTACTACCCACTTCCTCCCACACTTCCTTTCTGCAGAATGGGGCCTGCCGAGGAAATACTGCCAGCAGGACCAAAATTCTCCCCAGAAAGCAATTTATAGTGTTTAATATATAAATAAAAGAATGACTGAGGCCAAAATTCTCTATGGCATAGTGAAATAAGTATCATAAAAAATTTTGTTTAATAATATGAGTTTCCTGCATCCAGCAGTAGAATCCTTCTGTAAACAAATCTCATGATAGGAAAAAACCCAGATTTATAGTAAAAACTAAGTACAAATGTATGACACTTATTTTGAAAAGGATCAATAAAAACAACTAGCTAATAGTATTGATAAATAACAACTTGAAATTCGGGATTATGCATAACCCTGGAGACTCATGACCTCAACTGCCAAAATTATTTCTATATTTTATTTTGTTGGTCTACTGCCTAAATCCAGATTTATATGGATAGTTGCAAATGACTAAGGGGTATGTGTACCTTTAAATCGTTTCCTTGTAATCTTAATTTAAAAAAACTAATCAAGCAGCTTCAAAGAATAGTAGTAGAATCACTGATAGTAGTTGAAAGTGGCAAAGAGGAAAGGATGCTTTCTGTACACAGTGAAACTCTGGACTAAGGAAACATGGGGAATTCTGAAAAGGCCATATTTCTCCTTGTTTTAATAAAATTTTAAGTAAATAATACACTGCTTTACCCTTAGAATAAACTATCTTCATTTAATCTTTTCTACAAAACCAGGAAGTAGCATACTTAAGTACCTGAAAAAGTGGAAGCTCTCTAGATCAGCAATTTTTAACTTATTTGGCCAGAAACCATTTTCTGAATCTGTTACAGTGATAGTGATAAAGATTTTGTGGTAAAATTTAAGGGAAGGAAAAGCCCAAGGGATTGATCTAGAAACTGATGTCCAAGGATCAAGATCATGACAGATAATCATCTAACCCATCTCATGGAGGCCACAAGAGCACTGTTGAGACTGGAAAGCCATAGAAGCTAGTGCCTCCTTGTACACCCGCATAATGGGCACAATTTGAGGATAACCATTACTTAGATAAAAAGGTAAGTAAATCCCTCATATTATTTTAGCTTCTTCCCCAAACCTAGCTCTGTGAAACGCATGGAACTATCACAAAGTGTGCTTTTCTTCTTTTTTTGAAAAATTACAGAACATTCTCTTGGGGACATTCCATGTGGCCCAATTTCCTGTTTCCCATCTTGATATCAAAACAGTATAAATTGTTTACTTATTGGAGTATAATGTTTACACACATAAAATAAATATACTTTATATTTATGCTAAGGGGTTTCCCTATTTGTTGTAGGTTGAATGCCAGAATATGTATTTCCTTACTCTTTAAAGAATGTACATTTACAATCAATCTACCTTTTTCTTGATGTTTTTCTCAATAGCTCTTTTGCCATTTCATCAGACTTGGAATGGGTAAAACAAACGTTTCCTTAAAAATTGAGATAGAAACAGAGGCCTCTAGCATCTGATCCACATACAGTTTAGTGCAATCCCAGCAAGGCAGAGCCGGTGAAAACAAGAGAAGGAAGTCAGGTAGGGCCTTAATCCCTCTTCACTTAATCATTTGTCACTTAGTAACAAAAGGCCTAATTCATGTCTCAATATTTTGGGAAACAAATACAAACAATTCCTTATTCAGGTCATTCTAGATAATGGTTTATTTCATGTAAGTGACTTTTCCAGAAAGAGTACCAACACATCCTAGTTTGCCCAGGACTTTCCAGTTGTAGCACTGAAAGTTCTGTGTCCCAAGAACCTGCCCTCAGTCCCAGGCAAACCGGGATGGTTGGTCACCTATTTCCACAGATCTAGCACTTATCCTTTCAAATGCTAACACTCTTCTGTCCGGAGGCAGTTATGATATAATAGAGCAACAGATCTGTAGTCAAAAGGCCTGTCTTTAAATCTTATCTCCATCACTTAGTAGCTGTTATAACTCTAAACATCAGTTTCCTCATCTATAAAATGGAAAAAGTAAGAGAACAGCTCCCATACTGGTTGTAGTTAGCCCTGGATGATTAATAAAGTATGTGAAAGTGCTTGCCATGGTGCATGACACAGAGCATGCGCACAGTAAGTTTTGTTTCCTTTCCCTTTGACCATTTTTGGTGGAAATAATTCTTTCCTACCTTTACCAAATGGCAATCAAACCAAGTTTGATGCCAAGAAGTTGGCAACGTGAACATCCAATTACTAAACCACACTACTGCATAGTTCTAAACCTACTTTTACTTTGAAATTTTTCATCTACAGTTTTTTTGGAAACCACGTAATATAGCTCATAAGGAACTGAATCTGAAGTTGACCAAAGAATTATTTGGGGGGAAAAAAGTAAAAAGTAGGTATAGTTGAAGTGTCTAATAATGACACTGGTTAAAACAAAAGTAAAACAGAACCCACATAGCTGCATGTGTGTGACCTACTGACTACCAGCATCATTATTCTTCTAGACAACTCCTGGAGTCATCCTCACACCAGCTACTACTTCTCCCCCACTTCCTATATGCAGCTGCCCAAACCTGCCCATTCTATTTCTGCAACACCTGTCAAAACAATTTGCCCCTTCCTGCACTTAGCCTAGCTTCAGCCCTCATGGATTCTTGTCTGGATCACAGCAAAGATCTTCTAATGGGTTTCTTTACCTCCAGTTCTTTCTTTTCATTCTACTCATTAAACTGTCATCATAGTTTTATTCTAAAACAGTTATTATCAGACTTCCCTAGTGGCACAGTGGTTAAGAAGCCGCCTGCCAATGCAGGGGACACGGGTTCAAGCCCTGGTCCGGGAAGATCCCACATGCCGCGGAGCAACTAAGCCCATGCGCCACAACTACTGAGCCTGAGCTCTAGAGCCCGTAAGCCACAACTACTGAGCCCGCATGCCATAACTACTGAAGCCCGTGTGCCTAGAGTCCCTGTTCCGCAACAAGAGAAGCCACTGCAATGAGAAGCCTGCTCATCACAACGAAGAGTAGATAGTCCCCGCTTGCCGCAACTAGAGAAAGCCTGTGCGCAGCAACAAAGACCCAACACAGCCAAAAATAATAAATAAATTTTAAAAATAAATTTATTAAAAAATAAAATAAAATAAAACAGGTATTACCATATTACTCCAAAAACTTCATTGCTCTCCATTCTATATACCAAGATGTTATAATCCCTCAGCTCCACTTGGAAAGCCTTCTAAAAATGATTTTAAGTCAAACAACTTAACTGGGGTCCACAGAGCTATTTAGCAACATAATTGAGAAAGGAACCTAGTTCTCCTACTTCTTAGTCAAGTAATTTAGGTTTACTTTTTTCTTTTCCTTTTTTGGGGGGAGGCTGTCACACATATTACATTCCTTTCTAACTTCTCCCATAATCCTCCCTGACCCCCATCCTGAACTACCTGCAGCTACCGCAACACCCACTCCACCCGCCCCCTCCCCCATGCTCTCTGTGCTCTTGAAAATGCTGCTCCCTCTGTTTGATACTCTGCATGCTTCCTTCTCTGCTGAAAAACACCAACTCATTCATCAAAATTCTGTTCACACTTTGCCTCAAAGTTCTCCTCAACAGTCTCCCCAGCTGAGGTAGGCATACCCCGCTGTGATCTTACAACAGCCCCTATACACACCTCAGTATTTCAGCATTTCCCAAACTGTACTACTGCTGGTGATTTATATTCTTGCCAACCCTGATGGAAGGCAGCACCAAGCACACAGAACTCACTCAGCCAACGTCTATTACGTCTTCTGTCTCATATACACACACACACACACACACACACACACCCATATATATCACTGAATCAGAGAGTGTTAAGAAATGGGACAGTAAAGGAGCCGTCACATGCTCCTCTACAAAATTTGAGGCACTCTACTCCAGGTAGCATATACATACTGACTAAAGCATTTTCAGAGAATGACCAAAAAATGCCATCTATGTGCAGATAACTGGGTGCTAACGTTACTCTGTATATTGTATTACCACAACTTAAAATGAAAAACTTCAAGGTACTCCCACTACTGAGTACACTGGCTTAAAATAAAAGTAATGTATCTCTAACATTTCTATGTCACTGTAGAGTATATGTACTATATTATTTAATATTATAAATTACATGGCCAAAAAAGTCTTCTCTTGAAAGAATACTTAAGATTTAAAGTTCCATGTAAATTTTAACAATTTCTTAAGTCCATTTATATACATGGATCTTGCCTTTGGTTATTTATTTAGGAGTAATTTTACTAGGTTAAATGATCACATAATTCCAAAAGAAGTAGGTTTATGAAAAGAGCACATCTAATTTTCTTCCACTAGAGGACACTAAAGATCATATTATAGCTAGTTAGGCAAATAATATCATCAAGATCTCTGGCTATAGAAAATAATATTATTAGTCTTCATAATATAATACACAGATGAGAAGATTATTTGCCTTTGACATGTCTAACAACAGCAATAACCATCACCTAACATTTTCTGAGTCAGACTCTATGTATTTTAGATGTGTGGACTCATTTAACCCTAACAACAACCCTAAGAGGTAGATGATACTCATTTTACACATGTGGGAATCTGAGGCAGAGAGCAGTTAAGTAACTCATTCACAGAACTAATGAACTGCAGAGCAAGGATTTGAACCCAGGCAGTCTGGTCCCAGTACCTATGCTCTAAACACTCTGCTATACTGCTTCTTAGGTCTACAAGTACTCAATTCTGAAGATGAAATTTATAGCTAAGCTATTTGTATTATTTCTAAAAGCTGAAATATAAAGTCTCGATTAAAGTTCAATCAGAGCAAATTTCAGTAATAAAATCCTAATACCTTTCAAAAAATTCTCAGTTTAGTCCTTTCAATTCAAGTCACCTGATTATATCTTTGAAAAACTAGTTTGCTGTAAGGTGCAGAATCATTAAAAATACAATGACTAGGCAGGGCTTCCAGAACGGCTGTGTGAGCGCAGGGAAACCTGCCCCGTGGAGAGACATATATTAAGCTGGTCAAAACTAACAATCATTCAAAGTCTCTGGAGATTGATCAAAAGGCTTACAACAAATTGAGAAGCACTTATTCAACAAAATCTACAGAAACTCCATAAGAACAATGGGAGGCTGTGGCATTCAGGATAGGGACTGCACCTGTGGCCCCATAGCTCTGCCTGAGGAGGAACTGTTCAAAGCGGCTCAGCAGCTCTGTATAGATCAGCTCCTTGAGATAGAAGAGCTATTTGGGGTGGATTTCACAACTGGTAAACATTGGCAAATCCCATTTTCCATAGTTCCATGCTGTGGAAGGCCTATATTGAGTGGGTGGTAGAAGCTGGATGGCAACACCTATTTCCCACTCCCAACTCCAGCTAAATACAGATTATCCAGGTGGGGCAGCTGGTAAAGAGTATAGTCAGTCCCCCTTTCCTGCACGGCTCTGTGCTGCAGGAGAGCCATAGAGGTGGGCTCGGCAGCCCAGTGGTAGCTCCCATCTCCTTCAACTTCCTAGGGTGAAGAACTAGTCCAAGTACACTTAGCATCTGGTGAACAATGGCTTTGATGTGGAAGATCCATATTGAGTGGTAGTAGCAGCCAGGAGGGAGCACCAGTTCACACCCCCTCCTCCAAAAAAAAAAAAGTCCTGTACAGCCTTGCTCCATAGGGAGGATCTGGGTAGAGCAGACAGTGAGGAGGAGTTCCCCTTTCCACCCAGCTCTTGCTCCATAGCAGAGATTCTGCTCAGGGGAGTGTATGGCAAGCCTCACAGACTAGCAAACCCTTCCCCTGACAAGGGTCTCAACTTTAACGGATCGGAATATGGAGCAAGTTATACCACAAGGCATTGTCAAAAACAATAGAGCAATCACTAGCGATTAGTACAGTGTGATGCCAAAAGAGGTAGATCATCTTAATGGGAGATCAGGGGAAGAGAGTGTCAAAGAGAGCCCAATTAAAGCCATAGTCATTCCTAACGGTCAGGAAGGTTGTGCACATTCTCAAGGCTGCTCCCTCTGAAGAGAGACATCAGACGTTGCACTGAACTGGCAAGTCACTAAACAAATAAACAACCAAACAAGAACAACAAGCCCTGGAGTGTGGGAGGGGTGTTAGTATCCAGAGCTGCTGTAACAAAAAGTTGAGATGTACAAAAGACAGGAAAGTGTGACCCTTGTACATGTTTTAAAAAAAAAAAAGAAGAAAATAGAAACTGCCTTTGAGGGGGCCCAGATGTTGGACTTATCAAAAAAGTTCAAAGGAGCTATTATAAATATATTCATAGAAGTAAATGAAATTCATGTTTAAAGAATTAAAGAAAGATGTTATGACAATGTCTTATTAAATAGAGAATATCAGTAAAGAGAAATTATAAAAAAAGGACAAAATTTATATTCTACAGTTAAAAGTACAATAACCAAAATGAAATATTTATAGAGGGGCTCAAAAGTAGATTTTGAGCTGGAAGAAGAATCAGCAAACTTGAAGATAGATTGATAGAGATTATACAATCTGAAGAATACAGAATAAAAAAGAATGAAGAAAAAATGAACAGAGTCTCAGAGAAATATGAGACACCATTAACACACTAACATATGTATAATGGGAATACCATAAGGAGAGGAGAGAGAAAAAAGAGCTGAAAAAATATACCGATAAAAAGACTGAATAAATAAATTAATTGGGGAAAACAGACAAACCTCCCATGTAGAAGATATTCAAATATTAACCAGGTTATCTGATTCTATTATTTAAGACTTCATGAATATGTTTCTCTATGTTCATCCCAATTGCCACTTGGAAGTCAACTGAGGCCATCATTTATCCTGTCCAGGTTATTGCAAAAGCCCTCAAATCTCATCCTCATATTATGGTCAAAGTTTCTTCTAAAACTAAAATTCAGTCATATCTGACTATAGGTCTCCTACCCTACACTCAAACTCTATTCCCCTTAGATGTGGCTTATTGGTCCATTTGGAGCTTTTCAGAATCACTACAGTACTTATTTTTAAGAAGAGGTCCCTGGCCCATACCCCATACCTACTAGATTGGACCCACTGCGGAAAGAGGCCAAAGACCAAGTAGTGCTTTTAACAAGCACCACCCTCACTCTCCTCCCCCACAATTCTTCTGTACAATAAAGAATGAGAACCACAATGAACAGGCCCCTGCTTATGTCTTTATCCTTAGCTCCTGTTGCTCCCATAAAGTTTCAAATGGTGATCATGATGTGACCACAGTGGGCTATATTGTAGGAGAGGATAACCAGAGAGTCATACAATATAATAAGCAAATGCTTATAATGATTTAGGGAATCATAATTCAACTGTGTGAATAAATAAACCATTAATTCCATTTAAACACGGTGGTCTGAATGCATGCATTTCTCTTCTACCTCTTGAAGCCAAACTAATATTTCAATAAACGTATTAAAAAGACATGGACACACAAAGATAAAAAGAATGAGAGGGCTTCCCTGGTGGTGCAGTGGTTAAGAATCTGCCTGCCAATGCAGGGGACACGGGTTCAAACCCTGGTCCGGGAAGATCCCACATGCCGCGGAGCAACTAAGCCCGTGTGCCACAACTACTGAACCTGTGCTCTAAAGGTGGCGTGCCTAGAGCCCGTGCTCCGCAACAAGAGAAGCCACCACAATGAGAAGCCCACGCACCGCAACGAAGAGTAGCCCCCACTCGCCGCAACTGACTTCCAAGTGGCAATTGGGATGAACATAGAGAAACATATTCATGAAGTCTTAAAGAGAAAGCTGGCGCACAGCAACGAACACTCAACGCAGCCAAAAATAAATAAATAAAATGAATAAATTTAAATTAAGAATGAGAGAGGAGGCAACAGCACACTAGGTAAGTAAACAAAATCTCAGATGGTAGAAAGTAAATGGACAAAGTTAGCAGATCAGAGAAAGCTGAAATCCAAATGTGACAGCTATTAAGATGTGACCCTCAATCTCTTATTCCAGGGATTGTGACTGACTGACAATCCCAGGTGCAGGACTATGAATCCATCACTGTGTTTCCATCAATACCATGCTTCCCACAGGCTACTCTCAGCCATGACTAAAAGTAGCAGGACTATTAAGGCAGGCTCATCTTTATGAGATATGGGACTCTGAAGGCCCATATTGGCTCAAGGACTCCCAATAGGACTCACCAAATCTTTCTTGGAAGAGTACCTTAATCTAAGATTTTTCCTACCCTTTCTCCTCCAAAGGAGTTAGACCTGCATAACTTGTGATGGCTCTCCCAGCCTCCTTTGGCTTCCTCTCCTTTCATTTTTGCTTACAGGTAGTTTCCCAGTAAATTTCTTGCATAGCCAATCCTTTCCTGTCATATAATTTTTGTAGAACCTGAAGTAACACACCAAGCTTGCACAAGGCAAGGCAGTAAGAAGCAAGCTGATAAGTCTACCAAAATGCTCCCAAAAAGATTCAGGAAATGGAAGCAACATGTATCTTCGAAACCAGGGGTATACAGTGGAGCAGACAACAGGAGGATTGGCTGAACCTTTACAGGAGCAGTTTGACCCTGGATATCCTTGACCAAGCAAATTATCCCTCTCTTACTCTTTGGAGACTTTAGATACCAGACTCATAGCTCACATCAAAATGAAGTGCTGTACTTAAACAGGAGGATTAACTGTAAAGTTCATGTGTTAAATAAATAAGCATGTTAAAATAAAGACCCTTACCTCCTTCCCCGACTTGGCTCCTGGAACTATTGCAATCAGGCTTACACATGAATACCCACCCCCCCGCCCCCCACATACACACACCCCTAGCCCAAGGTATAAGATTGAAAGATTGTTCTCTGTCAAACTGATCTGCTTAAGAACAAAACACCTACAGATATGGACATCCATGGGGCTCTTGAAAAATGGTCCAGTCCTTGTTAGATCACCTGTAATTAAATTACTCATGTACAGAGTTTCCAGGCAACTGTTTAAGACTTCCTTCTTAAATATAAAAGAACAGCCAAGCATCACCAGACATTTGCGGAAAGCCTCTAAAAGGAAAGAGACTAAAACAAATAGAAAAAAACATTTCCGAGGAAACCATTTCCAGTATAAGCAAAGCAAACAAAATTTCAAAAAATATACTATTTTGAGATAGGTAAGAATGATATGAAACCTATGAAACAAGAATATATATAAACTATATAATACTAATAATTTAAAAGAGAAACATTCAGGGGTACAAAATAAGCCCTTAAAAATAGAAAATGAGAGCCAAAACAGGAGACTCAAATAGAAGGGTTAGAAGATCAAGTTGCATAAATATCTCAAAGTAGAACAAAAACACAAAGAGATGGAAATAGAGAAGAAAAGTTTAGACATAAAGATCAATCCTGTGAGCCCTGACCCTGATATTAATTTGAATAACAGCAACTCCAGAAAGGAAGAACAGAGAAACTGGAGAGAAGGAACTTGTCTAAGAAATAATACAAAAAAATTTCTCCAAAGAACAACCTTCCAGATTTAAAAAGATTTCTAAGAACCCAGCACGACTTTTAAAAAGGCCCACACTAAAGCACAGCATTGTGAAATTTTGGTATACTAGGGTAAAGAGAATATCAGTAAAGTTTTCAGAGAAAGAGAAAAAGGGCCAGGCACTGTTCTAAGTGCTTTATTTTTGTTAATTATTCTTCTCAATAACTCTAGAGGTAGGTAAGATTGTTATGCCCATTTTTAGATGAGGAAACAGGCACAGAGAGGTTATGTGACATTCCCAAGCCACACAGCTGGTAAGTAAGACATGAACCCAAGCTATCTGATTGTATAGTATAAGCTTTTATCCATATGATATACTTCCTCAAAATTCTAAGAGCAAGCTACTTCCAATCTAGAATTCTACACCCAGCCAAACTATCAGATTGTTGAGTAGCACAAAGACATTTTCAGATATCTCAAGAAATATACCTTTCCTCCAGAAGATACTGAAGGACATACTCTACCAAAATGAAGATGAAAACTGAAAAATATGGGAAATCCAGGAAACAAGGAATCCAGAACAGATAAAGGGCAAAGATAATTCCCATGATGATAGTCCGAAAGGCCAAGACTGCAACCAATTTAGAATGAAACAGATGAAGGGCTCAGGGAGGAAGTTCTTTGTTGTCAAGAAAAAAAATGTGATAAATTATCTGATGGGGTTAAATGTACTGAGAGAAGTTATATATAGTTCAGTGGGGTACTCTGGGGATGAATTAGCTATAATACATAGTAATGAAGCAACGAAAGAAATAAGTTAACTGTTTACCTCAGGTATAACAAATTGCACAAGAAATATAATCACATTATATTAATGCCACAAATATGAATAATGTTTTAAAAATGGGGGAAGGCAAGTGAGGAGGGACAGAAGGTAACAGCATAAGAGAGCTACATCTTTCATAATAGTAAGTCAATACTGATAATATCGAAAACTATAAAATCAAGGAAAAGAAATATAAGCATATAGTGTTACTAAAGAAATAGCAAAAATTGCTTACAGTGGTTGCCTTAGATAATAAACTGGTGGTGTTGGAATGAATTAGGACAGAAACTGCCTTTTGTTGTTATTAAAAGTAGTATGATTTAACTTCTAAAACCTATATGCTTATATTACTTAGATAAAAGTAAAACTCAAATACATAAAGAACCAGAATAGACCTTTATATTTAATCCATCAGAACTCATACATTTATGATTATTGAAGAAAGAGGAGACATTAAGTAGAGATAAGATTGGTGAGATTTTGAATATTTACAAATTTAAAAACTAAACAAAAGAAAAACTACTACAAGGAAAAAGTAAGTGCTGTTTGCTATAACAGTCACTAGGAAAAAATATACAAATCTGTTAAAGATGGGGAATAAATATATAGTTATCCATTTTTAGAATTTTCATTTATAAAGTATATACCAACAAGGACCTACTGTATAGTACAGGGAACTCTGCTCAATGTTATGTGGCAGCCTGGATGGGCGGGGAGTTTGGGGGCAAATGGATACATGTATATGTATGGCTGAGTCCCTTTGCTGTACACCTGAAACTATCACAACATTGTTAATCGGCTATACTCCAATATAACATAAAAAGTTAAAAATAAATAAATAATATAGTGTACTTTTTTCATTGTTCCCTAACCCACTTCTTGGGCTTCAAGGTGCATTTCAATTTATAGGGAATATATTATCCATATCTCAAGAAAAAAGTGTAACAATGAGTTTCAAGCGATTTGGGAAAAAATATGCAATTGGTTGCATTCTCCCACCAATTCCCTATGACATACTGAACTTTAGAACTCTTGGGGCTGGGTGCAAACATTTTCTTACACAGTTGTCAATCCACCATTCGCTGAATATTTATCTATATATACACACACAGATATCCACACATTTAAAATACAACAGAACAGGGACTTCCTTGGTGGCACAGTGGTTAAGAATCTGCCTGCCAATGCAGGGGACACGGGTTCAAGCCCTGGTCCAGGAAGATCCCACATGCCGCAGAGCAACTAAGCCCGTGAGCCATAGCTACTGAGCCTGCGTGCCATAACTACTGAAGCTCGTGCGCCTAGAGCCCATGCTCCACAACAAGAGAAGCCACCCCAATGAGAAGCCCGCGCACCGCAACAAAGAGCAGCCCCCGCTCACCGCAACTAGAGAAAGCCCACGCGCAGCAACAAAGACCCAACACAGCCAAAAATAAATAAATAAAAATTAAAAAATTTTTTAAATTAAAATAAAATAAAATACAACAGAACAAAATACTTAAGACATATAAGACAGAAAAGAGAGAGAGTACAACTGTGAACTAGGGTCCTTAGAAAGTCCATTTTTCTAACTGAAACTACTAAGGTGATACCAGGGATCTCTAATAAGCTTGCTTTGTAAAAAGCTGAACACCAGTCAAGGCTCTCCTCTTTTTGGGGAATTGTTATTTTATATTTACAAATTATAAAGCTCCTTGAACAGGATAACAAAGCTGATGTGATGTGCTGAAGCTGCAAAAGCATATCACCACCAACAAAAGGAAGCAATTTCAAGCTGTTTTGTCTTTTGTTTAAACTTCATTTATTAGGCAATTTAGTGTTTGTTCTCCTCTATAATATTAAAAGAAAAAAATCTTTTGGTAAAACAATAGAAATTTTTAAAAGCATTACCTAAACCGTGGTAAGACTCATTCAGGTCTTGGATACTGTGAACTAAATATAAGGCTTTTTTTGTCTGTAGACTGATGGCTCTCTCACTTTAACATAAGCATTCATTTTATACTCTCCCAACTTATATGTCATTTGATCCACTGGTAATGGAGTACTAAAAACCACAGTTAAAATTGGTTTTTTTCCCTGTTTTATTTCTTGGTTAATTACAAGGTTCAAACAGACCACTAGAAATAACTTCCTTTTAAAATTCTCAGTTTTGCCCATTTTTATTCTCTCTTTTAAAAAAAATATGGCATGGGTCTCATGAATGTCATTAGTTGTGATGCCTGCTGAGAGAAAATGCTGATTTTGTGAGCATGGAATCAACTTTCTGAATTAAAAAGGTTTTTGTGAGGGTACTTCCTGCATAGTATTTATTTTCTCAGAAGCTTTCACTGTAGGAAATGCTTTAATTAATGTGATAGGTGCCAGATTACCAAATCCACATTTATGTAATGAAATCATATGAAATTTCTTGAAACACGTCCCTTCACTGTTCTCAGCTATTTAACCTTGCTGCAATCTCAAACTCACTAGGAAGCATAAAAGGACTTTAAGAAGCTTCTTTCCCCAGGAAGACTACACAGACATTTCCTAGCTTCATATTTGTGGATTTCGGGGCAAAGGTTACTCTTCAGTGAAGCAATATCTAGTGAGTGAAAAGAGATTAGGAAACAGAGAGGGCAGGTGAGGAAAGGGGAGGGAGAAGGGGGAAAGGGCATCCTATGCCGAGTTTAGGAGCCACTAGGTCAAGGACAGAAGGTGCCAAACAATACTATGATACCATGGGGCCACTACTGGAGCATAGGCAAAAATAAAAAAAAAAGTATGGGTGGGGCAAGGAGGGGAAACCCAAGGTGTAACCAAGATTACTCTGAGGAAAGACACCAGATTCAAAGACACAAAGTCCAACTCAGGATCCTGAGATAAAGTCAGTTCCCCTAGGAGCCAACACAGAGGTAAAAATGGTACTGCCTAACACAGATACGGCCACTGCTGTGACAAACTACCACAGGTGAGTACCCACACGGCACTGCATAAGTCTTCAAAGGAAATCATTACGACGTGGGGCTATTAAAGAAATAAGGAATATTGGAGAAGAGTGCAGAGAAGTGAGGTGTAGAATAGGAACCTGGTATTAAAAAAATGGTTAGAGTACTATAGAATAAAAGGGCGATGTTGGGCTTTTAAAAGGACAGTATAATTACAGTAATCCAGACTATATGGTACACTGTGACTTTACAGGCACTGAAATTAATGGGGAATATTTAGAAATAGCATGCATTCAGAGATGCATACTCCTCTGCCACACACCTTATGATCAGATATCTAAGTATTTTAAATGTTGGGATGCATTCACTAGGATGCTAACAAACACTACTGAAATAACATTAAATGAAGAAACAGTAGATACCAAAAAACTTTCTACTCAGTGTTTTCTAAAAAGTAGATGGGTAAAAATTAAAAGTATTACTGGACCAGCTACTGTATATCAGGGTGAGGTATATATATTTTTAAAGTATTTTAAAATTCGATGTTTCTTGAGGTTGAAGACTATATATTGCATATTTCTGTTTATTGCAAAATGTCATGCACTACCCTTGGTAGATGATATATATAGCAGACAATAAATGTTTACAAAATAAGATTTTGAAAGAATGTGAACCCAATGGAATACATATAAAAAAAAACAAGGACAATCTGTATATCGTTATGGAGTGAACTCCAGAATATACTTTAGTAAAAAAAAGATGCAGAATAGGGTGTAGAATATGTCACCTTATATGTAAGAAAGAGGGAAGTATACAAACATGCACATGTGTATGTGTTTACAAACACACATACATTTATAATTTTTAAGAAAAGACAATCAAAAATAAACCAAAGCAAATGAAAATGATTACTTATAGAGGAGGGAGGTAACAAGGATTGAAAATACACTTCTTTTTTTTTACTATAGTTTGTCTTTGGAACCATGTAGATTGTTTTGCATAATTATAAAACAAAATGAAATTTTAAAAAGTACCTAGAAATAAAACTCAAAATGATACAAATAACCCATTAATATAGCAGGTTGGTAAACTAAACCACAAAGAAGATTTTAAGTAATTAAAAAATTTTTTAATCATTTTATTTTGAAATAATTTCAGACAGAAAATTACTGAATGCTTTGCTTCTATAAACCTAGCCACCACTTTTCCAGTCATCTCTGCTCTCATGGTGCTTTATCATTCTTAAAAAATGGTTTTAATGAAATTACAATAAAAATGATGGCCAATGATGAGGTTTCCAACCACCCAGCCTCTCCTTAGATTTCCAGTCATGTGCAGACAAAAGGAAGATGCCATCAGACCTGTCCAGAAGTGTTGCTTAAAAGATGCCTGACTTGACCTTTTGAAACAAAAAGCAGTGAAAGTGTGACCCAAGAAAGACTGCTATACAAAACCTGGAAATGGGCCCCAAAAGTATTGCATCCCAGACTCCCAATTCTTAAGCTGACCCCATAATAGTCACAGCTGCCATCCACTTGTTTTGAAGGCAACATGGAATGGTGATGATGAACAACAGGGCCTTGGGAGTTTGACAGAACTGAGTTTGAATGTGGGCTCCGCCATTTACTTGATTGATATGTGAATTTAAACAAGTCACTTAACCTCATTTAAGCTTCAATTACTTCATCTGTAAAATGGGCATAATACAGTACCTGTATCACATTGTAATGAGGAACTATTGAGACATTTCTTCACAAGGCACCTTGCACTACTAAAATGCTACATAAATGTTAGCCACTGTTGGCGTATTATTGTATAATTAATTTTTGTCATTGTAAAACTCTATTCTATTTCAAACTCACAAACTTCTATTCTTAACCATATTGGAAATACAGCAATAGTCTTCCAACTAGAGCATCAGTGGAAACAAGCTAAGTTCTACCCATTATATTTGACAAAATTCTATAATATTGTCTCTTTCTGAAAGCAAACTCATTAGAACTAAGATTCTTTACAGTTATGTTAAAAACCATGATAATGACTTCTGCTTCAAACCATGAAAATTTAATTGGAACAGAACTCTTTTCCCACTCAATTAGAAAACTGAACAAAGATTTTCAGTCATTGGGACAACAGACAGTAAAGGACTATGATTCCTATGGAAAGGGAAATGAAGGGAGTGCATGCCTAATGACAGGCCTGGCTATCATTTTCTACTTCTCAGAACAAGGAGGAAAACAAAGTTGAGTGTGGCAGTGTCACTGAGTTGAGGACACAGAGAACACAGTTCAGGGAGGATGAGGGAGGCAGAATGTTCAGGGCAGAGTATCAGAGAGAAGGGAGCTAAGGTATAGAAAGAGCTCCAAAAATCTGTACAAAGAACTCCATAGGTCTTTATCTTAATAATAATTTGTGCATGTATAGGTTGAAACTCCATGAGGCTGGGCAAAGAGATCAGGGAGACATTGGAGTTCTAACCAGTCACTGCAGAGAGACCTTGCTGAACACTAAAGACAATCAGTAGAGACCTCAGAAAGGTTACATCTAAGTAATGGAGCTAAATTAAGCCCTAGAATAAAGGCTACTTTAGATCTGGACTAATGAAGGAAGAGGCAAATTGTAAAAATGAAAAGGAAAGCTAATCAATACAAACAGACCTATAAATGACAGCTATGAAGGCATTGCAAGGCAGGAAATCCAAAAATTTTTAGGAATTTAAAGGATTCAAGGATTCAAGGATTTAAAAGAAAGATTGAACATAATGAGGTAAGAAATAGAAGAAATAAGAACAAAAAGGAGCTTCTAGAGTTGAAAAAATACATTATCTTAAATGAGAAGCTCACTGGATGAACTAAACAGAAGATGAGACAATGTATGAAAAAAAATCAATGAACTTGAAGACACAGAAACAGGAATTTCCCAAATGTAGAGCACATTTCTCAAGAGATAAAAAAGACTTAAATTAAAATATTGAAGCTCAGTGACATGTAGGACAATATTAAGGGGTCTAACGTGCATGTAATTGGAGCCCCCAAAGGAGAGATGGGAGAGGTGGAGACAGAAAACAATCCTGAAGAAATAATGTCCAAAATTTCCCCCAATGTTATATAAACTATAAAGCCACAGATAAAAGAAGCTCAAAGAGTATCAAGGAGATTAAAATGCAAAAAAAGAAAGTCACCAAAGCACACCATAAACAAACTGCGTAAAACCAGGGATAAAAACAAAATTTTAAAAGCAGTCAGAGGAAAAACACTGCATAAAGGAAAAACAAAGATAAAACATCAGTTCATAATAATAATATGGTCAATTCATCAAGAAGGCATAACAATCCTAAATGTATATGACCTAATAACAGAACTTCAAAATACATGAAAGAGGGGGAGGGGCAAGATAGGGATAGGGGATTAAGAGGCACAACCTACTATCTATAAAATAAATAAGCTACAAGGATATATTATACAGCACAGGGAATATAGCCAATATTTTATTTTAAAAATATGTGAAAGACAAAAATGATAGAAATGCATGAAGTAATAGACAAATCCACAATTATAATTGATAAGTAAGCAGAAAATCAATGAAGATACAGAAGAGTTGAGCAATACTATTAGCAAGCTTGAAATAATTAATATTCATAGAACACTACACACAAGGGCAGATTATGCCTTCTACTTAATTGTACATGGAACATTTGCCAAAATAGGCCATATTCTGGGCATTAAAAGAAAAGTCTCAAATTTAAAAGGATTCATGGCATACAAAGTATGTTCTCTGATCATAATTAATTTAGAACTCAATATTTGAGTTTAAATATTACGAAATTAAATAAAACACTTCTAAATAACCCATGGGCAACCAAAAAGGGAAAAGTTCTGAACTAATAAAAACATGGAATGTCACTACAGCAGCACTAAGGGGGACATTTATAGCAATAAACACATACATTAGAAGAGAAGAAAGGTCTCCATTCAATGATGTTAGCTTCCAACTTCAGAAACTAGAAAAAAGATGAGCAAATTAAACCAAAATAAGGCCATGAAAGGAAAAAATAGAGCCCAAAGGGAAAATAAATGAAATGGAAAAACAACAGAAAAAAATAAACAGAACACTGGTTCTTGAAATAGGTCAATGAAAGTGATAAACCTCTGGTCAGACTGATCAAGATAAAAAAAGAGAGAGAGAGAGAGAAAAGAGATGAGTTAATACTAAGGACAAAGAGAGATGATATCACTGAAGATTTTAGATACAACAAGGATAATAAATGTTATAAACAACTTCATACCAATAAATTTCACCAAATTAGATTAAATGGACAATTTCTAGGAAAGATATAAACTATCAAACTTGCTTAAAAAAAAACTTGCTTAAGAAGACATAAACGGAATAGTCCTATACTATATTAAAAATAGAATTTTTAGTTAAAAACCACCCCTCAAAGAAAACTTTGACCCAAATGGCTTCACTGATGAATTCTACCAAACAAATAATCAAGAAATAGTATCAATTCTACACAAACCACTCTCAAAAACTGAAAAGAAAAGCACACTTCCCAACTCATTCCATGAGGTCAGCATTCCCTCAATACTAAAACCAGATAAAGACATTACGAGAAAAGAAAACTATAGATAAACATCCAATTTCCAGGAATAAAGGTTGGTGTAGCACTATAAAATCAATTTGTAAATATAATGCACCATGTTAATAAACTGAAAATAAAAAATACATAATCATCTCAATAAATGCACCAAAAGAATTTGACAAAACCCAACATCCATTCTTGATAAAAACTCTCAGCAAACTCAGAATAGAGGCGAACTTCTTCAACCTGAAAAAGGTCATCCACAAAAAACGTTATCTCTAACATCATACTTAACAGTAAAAGAGCAAATGTTTTCCAAGATCAGGAATAAGACAATATCTGCTCTTACAATTTGTATCCAACATTATACTGGAGGGTCTAGCCAGTGCAAAAAGGCAAGAAAACCAAACAAGAGGAATCTAGATTGGAAAGGAAGAAAAAATGCTGATTGTATTAAAGATGACATAATTGACATAACAGTTCATATAGAAAAAGATGGAACTACAAAAAACCCTAGAACTACAGAGTTCAGCAAGATTGTAGAATACAAGACTTACATATAAAAATCAATTGTATATATACATCCTAAGAGAAAAAAAAAGAAATTAAAACTTAAAAAATACCATTTATAATAACATCATATATATGAAATACATAGAGATAAATCTCACAAAATATGTGGAAAACATTTACATTAAAAACCACAAAATGTGGGAATTCCCTGGCAGTCCAGTGGTTAGGACTCAGTGTTTTCACTGTGGAGGGCCTGGGTTCAATACCTGGTAGAGGAACTAAGATCCCGCAAGCCACGAGGAGCAGCCAAAAACAAACAAACAAACAAACAAAAACAAAACAAACAAAAAACCCTACATAATACTGCTGAGAGATATTTTTTTAAATGCAAATAAAATAGAGATGTTGGGTTATGGGTTGGAAGACTCAATATTGTTAATATGTCAGTGTCTTAGTCTGTTCAGGCTGCTATAACAAAATACCACATACTGGGTAGTTTATAAACAACAGAAATTTATTTCTCACAGTTTTGGAGGCTAAGACATTCAGTATCATAGAAACAGCATAGTCACACTCTGGTGAGAGCCCGTTACCTTGTTCACAGTCAGTGCCTTCTAGCTGTGTCCTCACATGGTGGAAGGAGGCTAGGGAGCAATATGTTGTCTCTTTTATAAGAACACTGATCCCATTCATGAGGGCTCCAACCTCATGACCTAATCACCTCCCAAAGGTCTCACCTCCTAATACCATCACATGGGGCATTAGCATTTTAACATATGAATTTGGAGGGGGGAACATAAACATTTGGACCATAGCAGTCAGTTCTCCCCAAATTATTCTATACACAGGCTGTACTTACTTTGCACAGTACTGTGTTAACTGAAAAATGTGCATATTAGAACCAAGCAAGGTGAGGCCTTGGTTCCAATATGCACATGTTTCAGTTAACACTGTACCATGCAAAGGTAAGGACCACCTATACTCAACATAATCCCAATCAAAATCCAAGGAGACTTTTTTTTGGCAGAAATTAACAAACTAATTTTAAAATTCATATGGAAATACAAAGAACCTAGAAAAGCATAAACAGTTTTGATAAAGTAGAACAAAGTTGGGGTACTGATACTGATCTCAAGACTTATTATAAAACTACAGTATTCAAGACGGTGTGGTATTGCCCTAAAGACAGACCAATAGGTCCATGGAACAGAATAAAGAGTTTTGAAATAGACCCTCACTTACATGTACAACCAACTTTTAACAAAGTTACAAGGGGAATTCAATGGAGAAAGGACAGTCTTTCCAATAAACAGTGCTGCAACAATTGTATATCTATATGCAAAAAGAAAAAGAACTTGTATCTATACTTGGTATCAGATACAAGTATTTACTCAAAATGGATCACAGACCTAAATGTAAAACCCAAAATTACTAACTTCTACAAAAAAAAAAAAACAGGGGAAAACCTTTCTGACTGACGTTGGTTTAGGCAAAGATTTCTTAGAAACAGCACCAAAAGTATGATCCGTAAAAGAATAAATTGACAAATTGGACTTCATCATAATTAATGACTTTTCATCTTCAAAAGATACTGTTAAGAAAAAGAAAAGTTGCTGCCTGGCTAAAAATATTTGCAAATCATAAATCTTATAAAGGACTTACATCCAGAATATATAAAGAATTCTCACAACTCAACAACAGGAAAACTACTCAACATAAAAAGGGCAAAATGTTTGAACAGACAACTCAACAAAGAAGATATATGGATGTCAAATTGGCCCATGAAACAATGTTCAACATTATTAGTCATCAAGGAAATACGAATTAGTAACAAAAGGGGATACCAATACATACTTAGTAGATTGGCTAAAATTAAAAAGACTGATCATACCAAGTGTTGTCAAGGATGTAGAGGAACTAGAACTCTCATACAGTGCTGGTGGAAATATAAAATGATACAGTCACTTTGGAAAACAGTTAAGACAGTTTCTTAAAAAGTTAAACATACATCTATCATATGATTCAGCCATTACACTCTTAGTCATTTACCCAAGGGAAATAAAAGGATATACAAATAATTGAATTTCAGAGCAAGTTTAGTTGCAGTAACCCCAAATTAGAAACAACCCACACGTCTACCAACAGCTCAATTAATAAACAAACTGGTATATTCATACAATGAAATATTACTCAGCAATAAACAAGAACTATTGATACACACTACAGCAGCCTAACCAAAGTGTACGATTCCATTTATATAAAACTCTACAGAAAATGTAAACTAATTTATAGTGACAGAAAGCAAATCAGTGGTTGCCTGGAAAATGGTTGGGGTTGGAGGGGATGCAGGGAAAGGCAGGAAGATGGGATTACAAATGGCCATGATGAAACTTTTGGTCCTAACAGATATTTTCATTATCTTAATTGCAGTGATGGTTTAACAGGTTCATACATATGTCAAAGCTTATCAAATTGTACACTTCAAATGTGTGCAGATTTTTGGAAATCAATAATATTGAAATAAAACTGTCAAAGAAAGACAACTGACTCTTTAAGGTAAAAATAATAACAATATACCTAGGGTTGATAACATATAAAGAAGCAAAAGATCCAAAAAGAATAGTGCAAAGGATGGGGGGAGGCCGTATGGAGACAGAGTGTTGTAAGGAGCTTATATTGTATGTGTAGTGGTAAAATGTTATTTGAATGCAAACCACAATAAATTAAACATGCACATTTTAAACCCTAGAGCAACCACATTTTTAAAAAAAGAGGTACAGCTAAGAAGCAAAGAGTGAAAATAAACTCACACATTAAAAAATACTCAACAAATTTAAAGGTGGCAGGAAACAAGAGGAAAAAGAACAAAAAACAGATGGGAGGAATAGAAAATAAATAAAATCATGACACAATCAAACCCAGACACACCAATAATTACATTATATTGGTTTGGCCAAAAAGTTCGTTTGGGTTTTTCCGTAACATCTTATGTTACGGAAAATATGTTAAGTGGTCTAAATACTTCAATTAAAAGATAATTTCTGTCTCAATAAATTTAGAAAGACTGAAATTATACACAGTACAATTTCTGACCACAGTGGAACTGAAATAGACAGTAATAATAAAAAGATATCTAGAAGAGCAACAATTATTTGGAAATACAAAAACACTGTAAAATAACCCACAGGGCAAAGAAGGTATTAAAGGGAAATTAGAAAATATTTTGATCTTAATATAAAAAAAAGTTGTGAGATGCAATTAAAACAATTTTTAAAACAGAAGCTTATACCTTTAAATGTTTACATGACAACAGATTTAAAAGCCTGAAATCAATTTCCATTCTAAGAAGACAGAAAAACAGCAAATTAAATACAAAGTAAATAGGGGGAAAAAAGCAGTTAGTGACCTGGAAAATGAATAAAAAATAAAATCAACAATATAAAAGCTTGTTCTTTGTAAAGATCAATAAAAATAATAAGCCCATAGCTATACTGACCAAGGAAAAAGAGAGAAAACACAAATTATCAACACTGAGAAGGAAAAGAGGAGACATCACTACAGAAATGTGGGACAGAAAATTATAAGAAATACTATAATCAAGATATATCAATAAATCCAATAAATAAAATGAAATTGACAAATTTCTGAAAATACTCAAATTACCAAAATTGACACAAGAAATAGAAAAATCTGAATAGCCTTGTATCTATTACAGAAATTGAATATATAAGTTAAAATCTCCCCATAAAAGAAAATCCCAGGCTCAGATGGCTTCAGTGGTAAATTCCACCATACATTAAGAAAAAGTAAAACCAATTCAACACAAACTGTTCAAGAAAACAGAGAAAGGAGCTCATTACATGAGACCAGTATAACTTGATTCTACTGATAACAAAGCCAGTAAAAACTTTAAAGAGAAAACTGGAAAGCAATATCCTTCATAAGCACTGATACAAAAATCCTTTAAAAATATAAGTATATTGACTCTATCTATATATAAAAAGTCTAATACACCATGACCAAATGGGGTTTATCCTAGGGATAAAAGATTGTTTTAATATTCAAAAATCAATGTAACTAATAGAATAAAGAAGGACCATATAAAAACCTCAATATACAAATAAAGCATTTTAAGAAATTCAATGCTTGTCCATGATAAAAATTTCTACAAATTATGAAGAGAAAAATTCCTGAACCTAATAAAGGGCATTTATGAAAAACCTACAGCTAATATCATACTTAATGATGAAAGACTGAATGCTTTCCTCCCAAGATCATATAACTGGATGTTCTAGCCAGGGCATTAAGCTAAGAAAAAGAAACAAAAGGCATACAGAATGGAAAGAAATAAAAAGTGTCTTTATTTGCAGATGACACACTATGCAAATAGAAAATCCTAAGGAATCTTTAAAAAGCTACTAGAACTAATAAGTAAATTTAGCAAGACACTGAATATGAGGTCAATGTACAAGAATCAATTGTATTTCTATATGCTATCAACAATTCTAACTAAAAAATTTTTAAATAATACCATTTACTATAGCATCAAAAACATGAGGTCCTAAAAATAAATGTAATGAAATATACGTAAGATCTCCATTCTTAAAACTACAAAAATATTGCTGAGAGAAAGTAAATAAGACCTATATAAATGGTAAAACATACTATGTTCATGGATTAGGAAACTTAATACTGTTAAGATTTCCATTCTCCCCAAATTAATATATAGATTCAAAGTAATGCCAATCCAAATTCCATGCTTTTTTTCCTGCAAAAATTGACATATTCATTTTTTATGGAAATGTAAAAGACCTAGAATAGCCTCAACACTTTTGAAAATAATTGTGGGATTTAGGCCACTGGATTTTAAGACTTAATGAAGGCTAATCTAGACAGTGTGGGTCTGATATAAAGATAAACATATAGATTAGAACAGAAAGTACAGAGATAGCCAACACATTATTTTTGATAAAGGTGCCAATAGGGAAAGGGAAGGGTAGTTTTTTCAACAAATGGTGCTGGCATAACTGGCTATCCATGAATCTCAGCCCTTACCTCACATGATACATAACTCTTATGTCAAAATGGATCATAAGTCTAGGGTAATAGCTAAAACTAGAAGAAAATACAGAGGAAAATCTTCACAAATTTGATGTAGGTGAAATTTCAAGACACAAAAACTATGAACCATTAAAGAAAAAAATGGTAAATTGGATGTCATCAAAATTAAAACCTTCTGCTCTTTAAAAGATTCCAGTTAAGTATATAAAATGGAAAGCCACAAATTGGGAGAAAATATTTGCAATACATATATTTGACAAAGGAAGTCTATCCAGAATATATAAAGAACTCCTACAGCCAATAAAAAGATACACTCTTCAATAAACACACACACAAACACACACACACACACACACAAAGATTTGAAAAGATATTTCAACAAAGAAGATATATGATGGCCAATAAGTACATCTTTAGTTATCAGATAAATGCAAATTAAAGCCATAAGAAATACCATGACATACTTACTGGAATGGCTCAAATTTAAGAAGATGACAATACCAAATATTGCTGAGGATGCAGAGCAACTAGAACTCCCATACATTATTGGTAGTAATGTAAAATAGAAAATCACTGTGAAAAATAGCTTGGCAGTTCTAAATAACCCAGCAACTGCACTCCTAGGCATTTATGCAAGAAAAATGAAAATATATGTCCACTCAAAGATTTGTACATAACCATTCAAAGCCCCAAACTGGAAATAATCCATATTTCTATCAACAGGAAAATGGATTTTTAAAACTGTGGTATATTCATGCAATGGAGGGGAATTCCCTGGCAGTCCAATGGTTAAGACTCCACGCTTTCACTGCTGAGGGCCTGGGTTCAATCCCTGGTTGGGGAACTAAGATCCCACAAGCCATGTGGTGTGGCCAAAAAAACAAAACAAAACATATACCTAGGTAATCCATGTAATGGAATATTACTCAGCAATGAAAAAAGAACTACTGGTATAACAGACATGGGTATGAATCTCAAAACCATTATGTTAAACAAAAGAAGTCATACAAAACATATAATTTCACTTATGTGAAATTCCAGAACACAAAACTAATGAGTATAACAGAAAGTATCAATAGATCAGTTTGGGGCAGGGATAGGGGAGAATGACCACAAAGGAGCACAGTGGAACTTTTTGGAATAACCAAAATGTTCTTTAATTATAGTGCTGTTACACAGAAGTATATATTGGATAAAACTCATTAAACTGTAAACTTAAAATAGGTGCATTATATTGTATGTTGAATTACACCTCAGTGAAATTAATTTTAAAATGTACATATCTAATTTTGAAATAATGTTTGACAGATTGTATTTTCTAAAAATAGCCAACAGCAATATTTCTGATAGCACATGCTCTTCTAGAACCATGCCATTCCCCATCAAGACACGGTGTATTTCCCGTTCTCCCGAGTCTAGGTCCTTAAAGACGATAGGACTTCAACTTAGTTCTCTGTATGTCTGTTGCTTTCAACATTTACCCTTGGAACTCAGCTGCCATGCTGTGAGAAAGCCTCTCAACATGGAGAGGCCATGTGAAGTGTGGCCAAGAGTCCCAACTAAGGTCTCTAAGTCAACAGCCAGCATCAATGGCTACACATACGAGTGAGTGAGCCTGCAGATGACTCCAGCCCCTAGTCCTTGAGTCTTCCAAGATCATGCCCCAGACACTGTGGAACATACAAACTCTATTCCTGCTGTGCCCTGTCCAAATTGATGACTCGCAGAATCTGTGAGCATAGTAAATGTTGTTTTATCCCACTAGATTTTGGGATAATTTGTTATGCAGCCATAGTACCTAGAACACCATTGAGGTCAAGCAAAATGTTCTGATCAGAACTGTATTAGTTCTAAATGAAAATGCATTCTTGATTTTGTTTCTTTGTGCTCGAGTGGCATCACTAATGATGTGTCATACTGTACATTCCATTTCTTGATGTATTACTTTATTTGTAAACATTTGTTGAGCATTTACTATGTATAAAAATTCAACCTTGCTTAAAAGTCAAGTAACTTTCATAAGGTCAAATTTGAACCTAAGTCTTCCTTGTTCTTCCTCATGGCACTATAGTTCCTATTACAGCAGTCACCAGAGCTATTGTGACTGGTAACCAGACTGACCCACTAGAATATTTTTGTTATACCTCTGAAATCTTTCTTCCTCATCCAGCTCTATGGTCATTTTTTTTGCCATTACTTTCAGCTCTCTTGGTTCCTTCATCCATCATGTTTGCTGTGTGTAATACCTCCCACTCTGGTGCAATCCACCCACACAGTTCTCATCTCCTGAATTGTAGGCTAAATAGTGCTACTGAGGGACTACCAGCATGTTGATGAGTGCTGCTACAAACTCCTTGCATCCAGCCCCAGCTGGGCCCCTGAGGCAGCCTAGCAATTTCTCCTCATATCTCCTTTCCATTCCTCTGAAGTACAGTTACAAACTCTCTTATCTCTCTACTCTCTACTACCACTGCTACTCTCAGCGGGTGGCTCTGCTTCCTATTTCACCAAAAAAATCACGCTATCAGCTGAGGGACTCAACGTCCTCTGCTTTCTCCTCCTGCCTAAAGACCCAGCTCTGTCTGTGCCTAGTCTTCTTTCTGTCTCAGTGGAAGAGGGGCCCAACTCCCATCTGTGCTTTAGACCCATCGTCTACCTGCTGCCTATCAAAGACCTCACTCCATCAGTATATCCTTTTCCTTTCTATTAGCTCACTTCCCCCAGCATAAAATGATGCTGGAATCCCTTCTTAAACTCTACTCCTATTCCACATGCCCCTCCACCTACCACTACCTCTCTTCTTCCCAGTCTAGTCTCTTGAAAATTATTCTATATTTACTTTCCCCACATCCTCACTACCCATTCCTTCCTCAGCCTACTACAATCTGGCTTCTATCCCCACCACAACACTGAAACTGCTTTGGTCAAGGTTCCCACTGATTTCCGTGTTGCCAAATTCCATGGACATTGCAGTGATTCTCTCATTTAGTCTCTTTACAGCATTTGAAACCACAGAAAATCTCTCTCAGCTTCTGTGACCTCATTTTCTGTGACAGATGATAATTTTCCTACTTCTCTATCCCCTTCATGGTTCCTCTTTCTTGACCTATCCTTTCTTTAAAGGTAAGTGTTCTTCAGGATCCTGACCTTGACTGTGTTTTATTTTCACTGTGGTCCTTCAATATCTTGTCTTTAAGCAATCATATGTATTTCCAGGATTTCATCTGCTACCTACATGATGATGCTCAAATTTTTTCTCTTTTGCTCTGACATTGGTCCTAAGTTTTAGAGTAAAATATCTAACTGCCTACTGATCATCAACATTTATATTTCAAAAGTTCCTCAGACTCAACATGTTCAAAACTCATTTATTCTCCCTGACCCACCTGCCACTTGATAGTGTCTCTGTTTTTATAAAATAAATAGCACTGCTATCCAACTGGTCACATGAACCAAAAATGTGGGTACTTCCTAGAATTTTCTTTGAACTTAAACCCAATACCAAGTTCTATTGATTGAATCTCCTTAATATTCTTCTATTTAGCCCCTCTTCTCCATCCAGGACTACTGTCAAACTTTTAATTCAAGCACCTATCTTTTGTGTGGACCACTGCAACTTCCTAGCAGGTTCTCCCTACTTATCCAGCCTCCTCCACTATGCTACTTTACTGGTCTTCCTAAAATACAAAGCTGACTGTGTGACTCTCCTACTTAAAACCTACCAATGGCAGCCCACTGTCTAGAGAACACAGTTCAAACTTCTCAGCACTGCTCACAAGGCATTCATAACCTAACTGGTGTATCTCTCACCCTCTCCTCCCCTTCAATTCCAACAAAACCAAACTGCTTGCATGCCTTGCTAATAATTCACTGCTCCACATCTTTGCACATACTTTCCCCTTACTTTCAGTGGCCTAACCCCACCAAGTCCGTTTGTGAATTCCTCATCTTATCACAACAGAATGTCATTTCCCCTCTGTACGACAACAGGGAATGCTTATATTTTTATATTTATTCCACTGTTATTAGTTTCCTATTGTGGCTGTAAGAAATTACTTTGAACCTTGTGGCTTAAAACAACACAAAGTTGTTCTCTCACAGTTTTGGATGTCAGAAGTCTGCAATGAGTCTTACAGGGCCAATATCAAGGTGTTAGCAGGGCTGGTTCCTTCTGGAGGCTTAAGGGGAAAATCAGGTCCTTGCCTCTAACAGCTTCTAGAGGCTGCTGACATTTCTTGGCTTGTGGCCACATCACCCTAATCTCTGGTTCTTTTGTCACACTGCCTTTTCCTATAGCCAAATTTCCGTCTTCCTCCCTCTTATAAACACCCTTGGGATTACATTGAGCCCACCTGTATAATCCAGGATAATCTCCTCATCCTAAAATCCTTAATTTAATCACATCTGCAAGATCCCTTTTTGAATGTAAGGTAACATATTCACAAGTTCTAGATTAGGATATGGACATCTTTTGGCCATGGGGGAGCATTACTCTGCCTTCCACACACCGTAACGATAATCATTTTTATATGCATGCCTCCCTGCCTGCACTGTGACTTCCTTTAGGGTAGGTTTGTTTTTGTCTTCTCAGTATCTGACATATAGTAAGAAATTAATAAAGGTCTGTTAAATAAATCTATCAAAGGATTCATGTTGGGAAGTAAGGGTTGAAATAAGACTGGCCTGGTCATGTGGGTCTAGATACCAAACATCAGAATTTTAATTCAATCCTAAAACAATAGGACAACAGGGAGAACCATTAATAATTATATGTTCCCAAGATTGGGAAAAATGATGAAAGTAGTAATTAAGGAAGATAAAAATGGCAGTAGTTAGCAGAATAAATTAGATGGGGTTGGACTGGAGAGTACGCAATAAGAAGATTCTTGCAGTAGTTGGGCAATGAGACGATTAGGGCCTGATTGAGGCATTGGTAAGTAGGAATGGAAAAGAGAGAGAAAGGTATAAGATTTATGTTATTAAAAATGATAAGATAAATTAGCCTTAATAATGAGACAATTGGTGTCACTACTCCACAATATGTCTGTTCGCATTTATATAATGCACAGTACTGAAGAGATTCATCTGATCACACCTCCTTCCTCATACTGTACTTTAAACTTTATTTTCAGAGAAACATTCTGGCTTTTACTTTAACATACAGAGTAATAATGCTTTCACCAAAACTCACTTGGAAATGCAATATTATTCTACAGAATCTATTTAGGTAACATATGTGAAACCCTAATATCACAGGAACAAATACTCAACATGGACTAATCCAGTACTCTAAATCAAGCCATGGGCCTATTCTATTTAAATGGATGATTTTTCAGGTACAATTTGACTTTTAAAATTTAATTTTGTTGAAGTGATGAAAATCAATACTAAAAATTATACTTTGAAATAACTCATAATTTTGAGTTACTAATCATTTCAGGGGAATAAGGAATAGGAGAAAAAGAAAAGAAAAATAAAGCATTGCCAAGTATTACAGATAGGGTTGCTCGATACAATAGCGCATCACTGTCATACACACTATCCCCATGCCAGTTATCAATCTACTGTCTCTCAGCTCCAAATCCACCCTTCATTGCCTGCCCTGCACTACTGGAGCTGGACTCTAAATATCTTTCCAGCCGGCACAAAATTAAATTTTGTCAGTAAGGGGTACTGGAGGGACACTGGAGGAGAAAGAGGTTTGCCCTCCTGGTTACAGTGTGTTTTTCTGGTCAGGCTCCTGCAGTGTGTACAGTTTATCTGCAGTGCCCAGTGGCCAGCAGCATGCAGCACCTTTCTATGAGCAGGTAGTTTTGCAGCAGAGCTTCCTCCAGCACACCCTCTGTCAGCTTGCTGAAAGTTCAAAGGTGAGGCATGTCCTCAACTAAGGATGACTTCCCCTGGACTTCGGAGAGCAGATTTCGAAGTCCCACTACCATGGTGTCTCAGTGAACTTCTTTGTATCAGCTGAGCCATGGCCACGCCCTCTCCTACAAGGTTTGGATCTCAGCCATGCTGGGAGGGAGGCCAGCCATCTTGGAGTGTTCTATTTCAGCTCTTGGGTTTGTGGCTGTTCCCTGCCTGCTATTCCTGTATTTTTCAGAGTTCTCTAATTCTGACTAGCCAATTACCCACTATTGCTGTTTAATTTTTTCATATTAAACTTTGCCTATTCAAATTACTGTTTTGTTTCTGTCTCCTGACTGGACTTTGACCAATACACCACCTCCACCCGGGAAGGAAAAAAAAACCCAACATTCTGACTGGGCTCTAAGAGGCCTTTGATATGACCAGATTATCTAAAGTGATAAAATATTCCCTGTAGATACCCAAAAAATTCATTGTCTGGAACAAATGATTGTCTGGAATTACAGAAATTAAACTGGTCACATACAGGATCAAAGGAAAGACAGACATTAGTTTTAGAATTCTTTGTTTTAGAATCGAACATTTATAAAAATGTATTATAAAACCAACAACAGAAAGTATGCTTCATTTCATGATTTTTTTTTTACTTAATCTATACCTGCCTATTCTTTTTTTTTAAACATCTTTATTGAAGTATAATTGCTTTACAATGGTGTGTTAGTTTCTGCTTTATAACAAAGTGAATCAGTTATACATATACATATGTTCCCATATCTCTTCCCTCTTGCATCTCCCTCCCTCCCACCCTCCCTATCCCACCCCTCTAGGTGGTCACAAAGCACCGAGCTGATCTCCTTATGCTATGCGGCTGCTTCCCACTAGCTATCTATTTTACATTTGGTAGTGTATATATGTCCATGACGCTCTCTCACCCTGTCACATCTCACCCCTCCCCCTCCCCATATCCTCAAGTCCATTCTCTAGTAGGTCTGTGTCTTTATTCCCGTCTTGCCACTAGGTTCTTCATGGCCTTTTTTTTTTTTTTCCTTAGATTCCATATATATGTGTTAGCATACTGTATTTCTTTTTCTCTTTCTGACTTACTTCACTCTGTATGACAGACTCTAACTCCATCCACCTCATTACAAATACCTCCATTTCATTTCTTTTTATGGCTGAGTAATATTCCATTGTATATATGTGCCACATCTTCTTTATCCATTCATCCGATGATGGACACCTAGGTTGCTTCCATGTCCTGGCTATTGTAAACAGAGCTGCAATGAATATTTTGGTACATGACTCTTTCTGAATTATGGTTTTCTCAGGGTATATGCCCAGTAGTGGGATTGCTGGGTCGTATGGTAGTTCTATTTTTAGTTTTTTAAGGAACCTCCATACTGTTCTCCATAGTGGCTGTATCAATTTACATTCCCACCAACAGTGCAAGAGGGTTCCCTTTTCTCCACACCCTCTCCAGCATTTATTGTTTCTAGATTTTTTGATGATGGCCATTCTGACCGGTGTGAGATGATACCTCATTGTAGTTTTGATTTGCATTTCTCTAATGATTAATGATGTTGAGCATTCTTTCATGTGTCTGTTGGCAATCTGTATATCTTCTTTGGAGAAATGTCTATTTAGGTCTTCTGCCCATTTTTGGATTGGATTGTTCGTTTTTTTGTTATTGAGCTGCATGAGCTGCTTGTAAATTTTGGAGATTAATCCTTTGTCAGTTGCTTCATTTGCAAATATTTTCTCCCATTCTGAGGGTTGTCTTTTGGTCTTGTTTATGGTTTCCTTTGCTGTGCAAAAGCTTTTAAGTTTCATTAGGTCCCATTTGTTTATTTGTGTTTTTATTTCCATTTCTCTAGGAGCTGGGTCAAAAAGGATCTTGCTGTGATTTATGTCATAGAGTATTCTGCCTATGTTTTCCTCTAAGAGTTTGATAGTGTCTGGCCTTACACTTAGGTCTTTAATCCATTTTGAGTTTATTTTTGTGTATGGTGTCAGGGAGTGTTCTAATTTCATACTTTTACATGTACCTGTCCAATTTTCCCAGCACCACTTATTGAAGAGGCTGTCTTTTCTCCACTGTATATGCTTGCTTCCTTTATCAAAGATAAGGTGACCATATGTGCGTGGGCTTATCTCTGGGCTTTCTATCCTGTTCCATTGATCTATATTTCTGTTTTTGTGCCAGTACCAAACTGTCTTGATTACTGTAGCTTTGTAATATAGTCTGAAGTCAGGGAGCCTGATTCCTCCAGCTCCATTTTTCGTTCTCAAGATTGCTTTGGCTATTCGGGGTCTTTTGTGTTTCCATACAAATTGTGAAATTTTTTGTTCTAGTTCTGTGAAAAATGCCAGTGGTAGTTTGATAGGGATTGAATTGAATCTGTAGATTGCTTTGGGTAGTAGAGTCATTTTTCCAGTCTAAGAACATGGTATATCTCTACATCTATTTGTATCATCTTTAATTTCTTTCATCACTGTCTTATAATTTTCTGCATACAGATCTTTTGTCTCCTTAGGTAGGTTTATTCCTAGGTATTTTATGCTTTTTGTTGCAGTGGTAAATGGGAGTGTTTTCTTAATTTCACTTCCAGATTTTTCATCATTAGTGTATAGGAATGCAAGAGATTTCTGTACATTAATTTTGTATCCTGCTACTTTACCAAATTCATTGATTAGCTCTAGGAGTTTTCTGGTAGTATCTTTAGGATTCTCTATGTATAGTATCATGTCATTTGCAAACAGTGACAGCTTTACTTCTTCTTTTCCGATGTGGATTGCTTTTATTTCTTTTCCTTCTCTGATTGCTGTGGCTAAAACTTCCAAAACTATGTTGAATAATAGTGGTGAGAGTGGGCAACGTTGTCTTGTTCCTGACCTTAGAGGAAATGCTTTCAGTTTTTCACCATTGGGAATGATGTTTGCTGTGGGTTTGTCATATATGGCCTTTATTATGTTGAGGAAAGTTCCCTCTATGCCTAGTTTCTGCAGGGCTTTTATCATAAATGGGTGTTGAATTTTGTCAAAAGCTTTCTCTGCATCTATTGAGATGATCATATGGTTTTTCTCCTGCAATTTGTTAATATGATGTATCACATTGATTGATTTGCGTATATTGAAAAATCCTTGCATTCCTGGAATAAACCCCACTTGATCATGGTGTATAATCCTTTTAATGTGCTGTTGGATTCTGTTTGCTAGTATTTTGTTGAGGATTTTTGCATCTATGTTCATCAGTGATATTGGCCTGTAGTTTTCTTTCTTTGTGACATCTTTGTCTGGTTTTGGTATCAGGGTGATGGTGGCCTCGTAGAATGAGTTGTGGAGTGTTCCTCGCTCTGCAATATTTTCGAAGAGTTTGAGAAGGATAGGTGTTAGCTCTTCTCTAAATATTTGATAGAATTCGCCTGTGAAGCCATCTGGTCCTGGGCTTTTGTGTGTTGGAAGATTTTTAATCACAGTTTCAATTTCAGTGCTTGTGATTGGTCTGTTCATATTTTCTATTTCTTCCTGGTTCAGTCTCGGCAGGTTGTGCATTTCTAAGAATCTGTCCATTTCTTCCAGGTTGTCCATTTTATTGGCATAGAGCTGCTTGTAGTAATCTCTCATGATCGTTTGTATTTCTGTAGTGTCAGTGGTTACTTCTCCTTTTTCATTTCTAATTCTATTGATTTGAGTCTTCTCCCTTTTTCTCTAGATGAGTCTGGCTAATGGTTTATCAATTTTGTTTATCTTCTCAAAGAACCAGCTTTTAGTTTCATTGATTTTTGCTATTGTTTCCTTCATTTCTTTTTCATTTATTTCTGATCTGATCTTTATGATTTCTTTCCTTCTGCTAGCTTTGGGGATTTTTTGTTCTTCTTTCTTTAATTGCTTTAGGTGCAAGGTTAGGTTGTTTATTCGAGATGTTTCCTGTTTCTTGATGTAGGCTTGTATTGCTATAAACTTCCCTCTTAGAACTGCTTTTGCTGCATCCCATAGGTTTTGGGTCGTTGTGTCTCCATTGTCATTTGTTTCTAGGTATTTTTTGATTTCCCCTTTGATTTCTTCAGTGATCACTTCGTTATTAAGTAGTGTATTGTGTAGCCTCCATGTGTTTGTATTTTTTACAGATCTTTTCCTGTAATTGATATCTAGTCTCATAGCGTTGTGGTCGGAAAAGATACTTGATACGATTTCAATTTTTTTAAATTTACCAAGGCTTGATTTGTGACCCAAGATATGATCTATCCTGGAGAATGTTCCATGAGCACTTGAGAAAAATGTGTATTCTGTTGTTTTTGGGTGGAATGTCCTATAAATATCAATTAAGTCCATCTTGTTTAATGTATCATTTAAAGCTTGTGTTTCCTTATTTATTTTCATTTTGGATGATCTGTCCATTGGTGAAAGTGGGGTGTTAAAGTCCCCTACTATGATTGTGTTACTGTCGATTTCCCCTTTTATGGCTGTTAGTATTTGCCTTAAGTATTGAGGTGCTCCTATGTTGGGTGCATAAATATTTACAATTGTTATACCTTCCTCTTGGATCGATCCCTTGATCATTATATAGTGTCCTTCTTTGTCTCTTGTAATAGTCTTTATTTTAAAGTCTAGTTTGTCTGATATGAGAATTGCTACTCCAGCTTTCTTTTGATTTCCATTTGCATGGAATATCTTTTTCCATCCCCTCACTTTCAGTCTGTATGTGTCTCTAGGTCTGAAGTGGGTCTCTTGTAGACAGCATATATACGGGTCTTGTTTTTGTATCCATTCAGCCAGTCTGTGTCTTTTGGTGGGAGCACTTAATCCATTTACATTTAAGGTAATTATTGATATGTATTTTCCTATTCCCATTTTCTTAAATGTTTTGGGTTTGTTATTGTAGGTGTTTTCCTTCTCTTGTGTTTCTTGCCTAGAGAAGTTCCTTTAGCATTTGTTGTAAAGCTGGTTTGGTGGTGCTGAACTCTCTCAGCTTTTGCTTGTCTGTAAAGGTTTTAATTTCTCCATCAAATCTGAATGAGATCCTTGCTGGGTAGAGTAACCTTGGTTGTAGGTTTTTCTCCTTCATCACTTTAAGTATATCCTGCCACTCCCTTCTGGCTTGCAGAGTTTCTGCTGAAAGATCAGCTGTTATCCTTATGGGGATTCCCTTGTGTGTTATTTGTTGTTTTTCCCTTGCTGCTTTTAATATGTTTTCTTTACATTTAGTTTTTGATAGTTTGATTAATATGTGTCTTGGTGTGTTTCTCCTTGGATTTATCCTCTATGGGACTCTCTGTGCTTCCAGGACTTGATTAACTATTTCCTTTCCCATATTAGGGAAGTTTTCAACGATAATCTCTTCAAATATTTTCTCAGTCCCTTTCTTTTTCTCTTCTTCTTCTGGGACCCTTATGATTCGAATGTTGGTGTGTTTAATGTTGTCCCAGAGGTCTCTGAGACTGTCCTCAGTTCTTTTCATTCTTTTTTCTTTATTCTGGTCTGCAGTAGTTATTTCCACCATTTTATCTTCCAGGTCACTTATCCGTTCTTCTGCCTCAGTTATTCTGCTATTGATCCCGTCTAGAGTATTTTTAATTTCATTTATTGTGTTTTTCATCATTGCTTGGTTCCTCTTTAGTTCTTCTACGTCCTTGTTAAATGTTTCTTGCATTTTGTCTATTCTATTTCCAAGATTTTGGATCATCTTTACTATCATTATTCTGAAGTCTTTTTCAGGTAGACTGCCTATTTCCTCTTCATTTGTTAGGTCTGGTGTGTTCTGACCCTGCTCCTTCACCTGCTGTGTGTTTTTTTGTCTTCTCATTGTGCTTATCTTACTGTGTTTGGGGTCTCCTTTTCACAGGCTGCAGGTTCGTAGTTCCCCTTGTTTTTGGTATCTGTCCCCAGTGGCTAAGGTTGGTTCCGTGGGTTGTGTAGGCTTTCTGGTGGAGGGGACTAGTGCCTGTGTTCTGGTGGATGAGGTTGGATCTTGTCTTTCTGATGGGCACGTCCACGTCTGGTGGTGTGTTTTGGGGTTTCTGTGGCCTTATTATGATTTTAGGCAGCCTCTCTGTTAATGGATGGGGCTGTGTTCCTGTCTTGCTCGTTGTTTGGCATAGGGTGTCCAGCACTGTAGCTTGCTGGTCGTTGAGTGAAGCTGGGTCTTGATGTTGAGATGGAGATCTCTGAGAGATTTTTGCCGTTTGGTATTACGTGGAGCTGGGAGGTCTCTTGTGGACCAGTGTCCTGAGGTTGGCTCTCCCACCTCAGAGGCACAGCCCTGATGCCTGGCTGGAGCACCAAGAGCCTTTCATCCACACGGCTCAGACTGCCATCAAGAAGAATAACCCACGGAAATATCTGCGCAGTGTAGGAGATGGAGAAACTGTGGAGTTTGATGTGGTTGAAGGAGAGAAGGGTGCAGAAGCAGCCAACGTGACTGGCCCGGACGGCCTTCCCGTGGAAGGGAGTCGATATGCTGCAGATCGGCGCCACTACAGATGCAGCTACTACAGCAGACGCCGTAGACCGCCCTGTAATTGCGCTGGGGAGGAGGAGGAAGTATACCTGCCTATTCTGATGAAATCAAACTAGCTCTGCACTCAGCTCTAAGATGTCCCGACATGAGAATTTTATGACGTGTTCAGGACTCTTCAGCCTTCTGGTGGGCACTCCACCACTGGTTGACAGATGATCTGTTCCTCCAAATTATTTTACAGACCTAAAACTCTTACTAAAATTTACAGTTTAAAAGGTAATCACTACCTATTTCCTTATATTATTTTTCTGAGAAGACTGCCAAAATCATATTAGAAAAAACAGCCTGCCTAAAACAATTTCCCTATCTTTTGATTATTAAAAATATTAAAATTCAGTTTTAATAAACAGTGTCAGACTAGATTTTTAAATAGTCTCTTTCTAATTGTAGAACCAATATGTCCTTATTTTGGTCTCCTATTCACAGTGACAAATTATTCACTACTGTCATATGTATCCTGAATTGGTACTTGATGAGGACATCTGATCCTATGGTAGAATTTTAGTACTGCTTTAGAATGGAGTAGCACCAGCTACTACAACCTCACTCAAACATTAACTAAGTTTAAAAATTACTTGGTGTGGCAGATTAAAGATGGCCGGAAATTTTTCATCATCTCCCCCATTCAGAGGTGGGACCTACGTCTCCTCCCTTTCAATCTCTAGGTTGCTCCATAACTTCTCTGACCAGTAAAATATAGCGGAAATGAAACTGTGCCAGTTTCCCTGTGAGCCTGATGGAGCATTTTCCTTAATATATTACCCAGGTCCATGTCACCACACCACTCTGGCCTTTGGTTGAGATTAGTTTTAAAATATCAGATTTTGTGGATGGCTAGCCTAATAGTTGTCAAATTTTATTTAAAAGAGGACATAAATATCACTTTACTGTAATTTTATCCTTTTAATTATTCTTGGCTTAATTGAATAATTATTAATTACTTAATAGGATCTCCTGATAAATTTCCAATTTTTTCATGTACATTCAAAAAACTGTTATTAATTCCTCTTTGCTGAAGCATTAACAGCATATTAAGGCAAAGAAAAGTTTTAAAAGATACTAGTAATGCATTTGCTTTAATTACCTTAAGAGAAAACTCCAACAGAAAGTAGCCACCATGTAAAATCTAAATGGGAAAGGGAAACTCACTTTCTTTATTTTAAAAAATTTGGGGGAATTTTTTTGTCTAACAGTATTAAAAGAAAAAAAATTTCATGTCTTGTCAGAGCCTAGAAAAACTAACTTTACTACAGCTTTATTTTTTAAAAAGAGACAAAGATGAAATAATTAAAATAAATAAATGGAAATGGTAGCGATAAATAAGACTGAGGTGGGCAAGATGAAGATAACTCCAGAATGAATCTAGAGTGAATTGCAGTGGAAGATAGGGAAATTATGGCCCACCTACTATGTGCTAAGCAAGAGATGAGGTGCTAAGCAAGAGATGAGGTGCTTCACAGTTTTCACCATCCTTACTCTTTGAACCAGCTCTCTGAGGACAGTATTACTACCCTCACTTGACACCTAAGAAAGCTGAGGTTTATGGAACTTAAGGTCACATCACACAGGACAGATTTGGAATGTCTGACTCCAACTCTTCCCATGCTTTTCCTAAAATGGATCTTTAAGAAAAACTTTAAAACCTTTAGCTATAACCCACTTAGTATTTAACAACCTCAAACTTTCCTTGGATTTAGTAAGAACTCAGCAGGATAGTATTGTTCTTAGTCTTGTGCAAGACACTGATGCTTTCTTTTTTTAAAATATTTATTTATTTATTATTTAGCTTTGGCTGCATCGGATCTTAGTTGCAGCGTGCAGGCTCTTCGTTATGGCACGCGGGCTTCTCTCTAGTTGTGGCGTGTGGGCTCCAGAGCGCACGGGCTCAGTAGTTGCGGCACGGGGGCTCTCTAGTTGTGGCACGTGGCCTCAGTAGTTGCGGTGCACAGGCTTAGTTGCCCTGCGGCATGTGGGATCTCAGTTCCCCGACCAGGGATTGAACCTGCGTCCCCTGCACAGGAAGGCGGATTCTTAACCACTGGACCACCAGGGAAGTCCCCAACAAAGACGTTTTCAAATAACATGAGGGGAGGTGATAAAATTAAAAACGTAGAGATCAAACCTGGGAATTGATTAACCAAGATGGCGGAGTAGAAGGACGTGCTCTCACTCCCTCTTGCGAGAGCACCAGAATCACAACTGGCTGCTGGACAATCATCGACAGGAAGACACTGGACTTCACCAAGGACGATACCCCACGTCCAAGGACAGAGGAGAAGCCACAGTGAGACGGTAGGAGGGGCGCAATCAGAGTAAAATCAAATCCCATAACTGCTGGGTGGGTGACTCAGACTGGCGAGCACTTATACCACAGAAGTCCACCCACTGGAGTGAACGTTCTGAGCCCCACGTCAGGCTTCCCAACCTGGGGGTCCGGCAACAGGAGGAGGAATTCATAGAGAATCAGACTTTGAAGCCTAGTGGGAATTGATTGCAGGACTTCGACAGGACTGGGGGAAACAGAGAACCCACTCTTGGAGGGTGCACACAAAATAGTGTGTGCATTGGGACCCAGGGGAAGGAGCAGTGACCCTGGGGGAGACTGAACCAGACATAACTGCTGGTGTTGGGGGGTCTCCTGCAGAGGCGGGGGCTGGCTCTGTTTCACCGTGGGGACAAGGACACTGGCAGCGGAGGTTCTGGGAAGTACTCCTTGGCGTGAGCCCTCCCAGAGTCTGCCATTAGCCCCACCAAAGAGCCCGGGTAGGCTCCAGTGTTGGGTTGCCTCAGGCAAAACAACCAACAGGGAGGGAACCCAGCCCCACCCAGCAACAGCCAAGTGGATTAAAGTTTTACAGAGCTCTGACCGCCACAGCAACAGTCAGCTCTACCCACCTCCAGAGCCTCCCATCAAGCCTCTTAGATAGCCTCAACCACCAGAGGGCAGACAGCAGAAGCAAGAAGAACTACAATCCTGCAGCCTGTGGAACAGAAACCACATTTACAGAAAGATAGACAAGATGAAAAGGCAGAGGGCTATATACCAGATGAAGGAACAAGAAAAAACCCCAGAAAAACAACTAAATGAAGTGGAGATAGGCAACCTTCCAGAAAAAGAATTCAGAATAATGATAGTGAAGATGATCCAGGACCTTGGAATAAGAATGGAGGCAAAGATGGAGAAGATGCAAGAAATGATTAACAAAGACCTAGAAGAATTAAAGAACAAACAAACAGAGATGACCAATACAATAACTGAAATGAAAACTACACTAGAAGGAATCAATAGTAGAATAACTGAGGCAGAAGAACGGATAAGTGACCTGGAAGACAGAATGGTGGAATTCACTGCTGCGGAACAGACTAAAGAAAAAAGAATGAAAAGAAATGAAGACAGCCTAAGAGACCTCTGGGACAACATTAAACGCAACAACATTCGCATTATAGGGGTCCCAGAAGGAGAAGAGAGAGAGAAAGGACCCGAGAAAATATTTGAAGAGATTATAGTCGAAAACTTCCCTAACATGGGAAAGGAAATAGCCACCCAAGTCCAGGAAGCACGGAGAGACCCATACAGGATAAACCCAAGGAGAAACACGCCGAGACACATAGTAATCAAAGTGGCAAAAATTAAAGACAAAGAAAAATTATTGAAAGCAGCAAGGGAAAAATGACAAATAACATACAAGGGAACTCCCATAAGGTTAACAGCTGATTTCTCAGTAGAAACTCTACAAGCCAGAAGGCAGTGGCATGATATACTTCCAACAAACAAAAGTCCAGGACCAAACGGCTTCACAGGGGAATTCTATCAAACATTTAGAGAAGCGCTAACACCTATCCTTCTCAAACTCTTCCAAAAAATTGCAGAAGAAGGAACACTCCCAAACTCATTCTATGAGGCCACCATCACCCTGATACCAAAACCAGACAAAGACACTACAAAAAAAGTAAATTACAGACCAATATCACTGATGAATATAGATGCAAAAATCCTCAACAAAATACTAGCAAACAGAATCCAACAACACATTAAAAGGATCATACACCACGATCAAGTGGGATTTATCCCAGGGATGCAAGGATTCTTCAATATACGCAAATCAATCAATGTGATACACCATATTAACAAATTGAAGAATAAAAACCATATGATCATCTCAATAGATGCAGAAAAAGCTTTTGACAAAATTCAACACCCATTTATGATAAAAACTCTCCAGAAAGTGGGCATAGAGGGAACCTACCTCAACATAATAAAGGCCATATATGACAAACCCACAGCAAACATCATTCTCAACAGTGAAAAACTGAAAGCATTTCCTCTAAGATCAGGAACGAGACAAGGATGTCCACTGTCACCACTATTATTCAACATAGTTCTGGAAGTCCTAGCCACGGCAATCAGAGAAGAAAAAGAAATAAAAGGAATACAAATTGGAAAAGAAGAAGTAAAACTGTCACTGTTTGCAGATGACATGATACTATACATAGAGAATCCTAAAACTGCCACCAGAAAACTGCTAGAGCTAATTAATGAATATGGTAAAGTTGCAGGATACAAAATTAATGCACAGAAATCTCTTGCATTCCTATACACTAATGATGAAAAATCTGAAAGAGAAATTATGGAAACACTCCCATTTACCATTGCAACAAAAAGAATAAAATACCTAGGAATAAACCTACCTAGGGAGACAAAAGACCTGTATGCAGAAAACTATAAGACACTGATGAAAGAAATTAAAGACGATACCAACAGATGGAGAGATATACCATGTTCTTGGATTGGAAGAATCAACATTGTGAAAATGACTATACTACCCAAAGCAATCTACAGATTCAATGCAATCCCTATCAAATTACCAATGGCATTTTTTACAGAGCTAGAACAAATCATCTTAAAATTTGTATGGAGACACAAAAGACCCCGAATAGCCAAAGCAATCTTGAGGGAAAAAAACGGAGCTGGAGGAATCAGACTCCCTGACTTCAGACTATACTACAAAGCTACAGTAATCAAGACAGTATGGTACTGGCACAGAAACAGAAACATAGATCAATGGAACAAGATAGAAAGCCCAGAGATAAACCCACGCACCTATGGTCAACTAATCTATGACAAAGGAGGCAAAGATATACAATGGAGAAAAGACAGTCTCTTCAATAAGTGGTGCTGGGAAAACTGGACAGCTACATGTAAAAGAATGAAATTAGAATACTCCCTAACACCATACACAAAAATAAACTCAAAATGGATTACAGACCTAAATGTAAGACTGGACACTATAAAACTCTTAGAGGAAAACATAGGAAGAACACTCTTTGACATAAATCACAGCAAGATCTTTTTTGATCCACCTCCTAGAGGAATGGAAATAAAAACAAAAATAAACAAATGGGACCTAATGAAACTTCAAAGCTTTTGCACAGCAAAGGAAATCATAAACAAGACGAAAAGACAACCCTCAGAATGGGAGAAAATATTTGCAAACGAATCAACGGACAAAGGATTAATCTCCAAAATATATAAACAGCTCATTCAGCTCAATATTAAAGAAACAAACACCCCAATCCAAAAATGGGCAGAAGACCTAAATAGACATTTCTCCAAAGAAGACATACAGACGGCCACGAAGCACATGAAAAGATGCTCAACATCACTAATTATTAGAGAAATGCAAATCAAAACTACCATGAGCTATCACCTCACACCAGTTAGAATGGGCATCATCAGAAAATCTACAAACAACAAATGCTGGAGAGGGTGTGGAGAAAAGGGAACCCTCTTGCACTGTTGGTGGGAATGTAAATTGATACAGCCACTATGGAGAACAATATGGAGGTTCCTTAAAAAACTAAAAATAGAATTACCATATGACCCAGCAATCCCACTACTGGGCATATACCCAGAGAAAACCGTAATTCAAAAAGACACATGCACCCGAATGTTCATTGCAGCACTATTTACAATAGCCAGGTCATGGAAGCAACCTAAATGCCCATCAACAGACGAATGGATAAAGAAGATGTGGTACATATATACAATGGAATATTACTCAGCCATAAAAAGGAATGAAATTGAGTCATTTGTTGAGACGTGGATGGATCTAGAGACTGTCATACAGAGTGAAGTAAGTCAGAAAGAGAAAAACAAATATCGTATATTAACGCATGTATGTGGAACCTAGAAAAATGGTACTGATGAGCCGGTTTGCAGGGCAGAAGTTGAGACACAGATGTAGAGAACAGACATATGGACACCAAGGGGGGAAAACTGCGGTGGGGTGGGGATGGTGGTGTGCTGAACTGGGCGATTGGGATTGACATGTATACACTGATGTGTATAAAATTGATGACTAATAAGAACCTGCAGTATAAACAAACAAACAAAACAACTAATACTAAACTTTCATTGGGTTATTTGTATGGAAATATGTTAATATAAATGTTTCAGACATTACATGAAATTTCTAAAAATCTTATATGTTCTGGTATAATGTTATAAGTCATAATCCTAGTTATTACTTTAAAATGTATATCTCAGAAATAACTAATTTTCTTGTCAACTGCATTATTATGAACTTTCATCAAATCTTTAACCGTGGTCATTTTTAAGTCTTTTGTCATTTACAGACAGTTCCGGGTGTACTCTGATGCTTTTGTAAATATGTTCCTATAAAAGGGTTTCATCTTCAGGAAATTCATGGAAAAGACTCTGACAAGTACAGGTTTCTGGTACCTGACTGTACTGCTGAACTGAATGAATAAGCATTTTCAGAACTCTAATGAAAAACTGATGAGCTCATAAAAGTGCTAACAAAAGATCAAGATGAAAAAAAAATTAATTGCATGGGACTGAGTGAACTGATGAGGATGAGTATAATTTTTGTGACTTTCTGTTTGAATTTAAAAAAAGAAAAAATCCCACAAGAACTCAGAGGCAAAGAATATACAAATCAATTTTCACTGCAAAGTAAAGGAGCTGTTACAGTGGAGGATTACTGGACTGAATGTCAATATTATGACATAGTATGAGTGTGTTTCGTGTTTGGTAATTGCAATCATTGTTGCTTTTGTTGTGGTCATCCATGTACAATGCTTGGTGTCAGTCTATTTATCTCTTGTAAAAATAAAATACAGTGTGTGTGTGGGGAAAAAAAAAAAAAAAAAAAAAAAAGATCAAACCTGGACCTGACCCCAGACACACCCTGACTTACTAGAAAAAAAAAAAAAAAAAAAATTAAAAAGGTAAAGGTTAGTTTCCAAAGGTCAGTAAAAAAAAATAAATAAATAAACATTGGATAAACAAATAATTAAGGTCAGGATGCAAGAAAAACTTGGTAACATTTTCATTCATATATTAGAAGTGCTAAAAAAATGTACACATTATAGAGACAAATTGGCAAAGCTTTTCAGAAAACCTGTATTGCTTATTGACCTTGTACTAAAAAATGAGTAATTTGGAAATCATTCCCAAACAGTAGTCTTAAAATTCTCTGGCAGAGCATAGCACAGGGAGATCAGCTCGGTGCTTTGTGACCACCTAGAGGGGTGGGATAGGGAGGGTGGGAGGGAGGGAGATGCAAGAGGGAAGAGGTATGGGGACATATGTATATGTATAACTGATGCACTTTGTTATAAAGCAGAAACTAACACACCATTGCAAAGCAATTATACTCCAATAAAGATGTTAAAAAAAATTCTCTGGCAGATATTTCTGAAGAGTAAACAAAATAGATAAGCTCTACCCTGTTAATGGGGAGGAAATACAAGGAAGCCAAAATAAAGGTAAATACCATAGACAATACAAGGCCAATTCAAACAGACTAGTGGAATTCTTTCCAAAGCATTTCAGAAATGGCACTTCTTATGTTGAAACTTTAGGTTCATTTTGAACGAAATGTCTTTTGGCATTACTTCCTAAGCATCCAGTAAAGAAAACAAAACAAGATTCATCTGTGTCCTGAGTTGCTCTCCCTCCTTATTTACTATCAAGGATGAGGATCTTCTGTCTGGATTACTAGATTTAAAGGTGTCCATGTTTTATTCCTATCTATACCTACCCTGGGACTTAGCATTCTGCATAGAATAGTTATCTAATGAGCCTTTCCCCCACTAAGACTGATGAATGCTTCTGTGAACTAACAAACAAGACTCCCACTAAGCAAAATGCAAATATCTAAACAGTGTAGACAGACCTTTATCTCTGACCTCATAAGCTGACAAAATAAAATGGCTCTACTCTCTTTCCCTTAGGACAATGTTCCCTGTACATAAGTCCTAAGTGTACAGCTTGATGAATTTTCAGTGAACTCACCCATGTAACCAGTACCCAAATCAAGAAATAGAACATGACCAGCAAGCATGTCAGAAGGCCCTATTTTGCAGCCTCCCAGTCACTACCACCCCCAAGAATTACCTACTATTTTGATTTCAAATGTCATAGATTAGTTATGCTGTTTTTGTACTTTAAATAAATGGAATCACAGGGTAGATAGTCTTTCATACCTGGCCTCCTTCACTCATCATTTTGCTTATGAGATTCATCTATGTTTTATGTGTAACAAAGGTACATCTATCCTCTTTACTTTGTAGTACTCCGTTGTATGAATACACTACAATTTATTTATGACATTCTACTGCTGTTGGACATTTGAGTTGTTTCTAATTTAGGGCTACTATAATTCTGCTAAAAGCATTCTTGTACATGTTTCTTGGTGGACATATGTTAAGGAATTTCTGATGGGTATATACCTAGGAGTGGAAATGCTAGGTTATAAGGTATCTACATGTCAGCTTTGGTATATATCCCTAAACAGTTTACCAGAGTGGTTGAACTAATTTACACTCCTATTAGCAGAAAGAGTTTTGGTGGTTTTATGTCTTCATCAACATTTAGAATTGTCTGTCATTTTCATTTTTCAGTCATGTTGTTGGGAAGACAGTGGTACCACTCTGTGGTTTTAATTTGCATGTCTTTGATGACTAATGAAGTTGTGTACCATTTACTGATCATTTGGATAAATTTTCTTCTCTGAAATATCTTCCAAGTCTTTTGTCCATTCCTGAGACTTCCTGATCTGTCTCTGGGCTCTCTACAGAATTTACTTTGAGGATACCTAGACTTGAATTTCTCATAGGAGATGGGCACCACCTACTACCATAACTAATTATATGACCTCATTATAGCAAGCTGCCAAGCAAGCTTACACAGCAAAGTAGTCTGGATATGCTAGAGTGCTAAGTCAGGTAAGAAGGGATAGATAAACACAGTATTAGAATCATATGATAATCACAGTATTAGAATTAGGACTCCAACTCTGGAGTCCTAACCATCAAAGTGTAACACAGCCTATTTACCTTTTACAGGTGTAATCTTTGCAAAAAGGCAGAAACTTTCTTTTGTTCATCAACTATCACACTGTTCCTTTATGGTATCATCCCTAGAATCCCCAATAAATAGACAAAACTTATGTAACATTCCTTCATTCACTCAATAAATATTTATTGAATACCTACTTTGCGTCAGACACAGTTCTAGATGCTCAGCGTAAAGCTGTGAAGAAAACAAAAAAATAATCTCTGCCTCCAATTCACACACACACACACACACACACACACACACACCTTTTTGTTTGCGGCAGAGGGGGCATATAAAGCCAAGGGTAGCTGGGCTCTAGGATATAAAGCTTGAGGACTAACAGTCTGACATGTGTGGAAAATATGGGCTTTAGAGTCCAAAAGACAGATCAACGTGGGTTCAACTGGCTCTATCATTTCTGTTTATCAATCGAAAAGTTCTTTAACTTCTCTAATCCTCAATATTCTTAAACACAAAATGTAGGTAACATATATTCTGCAGGATTTCTTGGAAGAGTAAATGAGATGACATATATAAACAACACCTAAAAACAGGCCTAGCATTTTAAATAGTGAATGATGGGCACATGGCAGCAATGAAAAAGAGGAATATGCCTATTCATTTGGTTACAGATGAAATCTTCACCTCAAACAGAAACAAAACTGCTTCTGTTTATAAATACTGCTCTTTTTGATGTACTATTACTAAAATCATTTAATTATATAGTCAATTATTCATGCTACTGGAGAGGTGAACAGTTAAGATATTGCAAAGCAACAGTTCATATAACAAACAAAAACCTTTTTTTTACCACTTGGCAAGAACTTAGGGGCACACAATGAGTAGCAAGTGGCTAAATTTACTATCAAACTAAGTAAATCTCCGATCCTAGCCATTCATCTTCTGCAAATCAAATTTAGGCTTTAGTCAAATTACAAATTATTTCTTATCAAGATCTTTCAAGACTCAGAAGTTGATACCACGCTTGTCAATGAAAGGTTCCACTGTAAAAAAATTTTTGTACTTATATAGTCCTTGGGTATATCCTCTTTCTAACTCCAAGTGCCTATCATTTTGTACATGAGAACAAAAATAAATGTGGTCTCAAATTAAGTGTGCAGTATGATCCAAAAACTGTCCTAAGAAATAATTTCTATCAGGTTGTTTTGTAAGTGATGGAACTGGTTTCTAAAAAGAGGATAACCTAATAATAGGAACCAGCAATTCCAGAGTCTCCACTGATGAGGACTGACCTAGATTTGAAGGCCCTGATCACAGATCACCATAACAAATATAATAATGAAAAAGTTTGAAATATTGGGAGAATTACCAAAATGTGACACAGAGACATGAAGTGGGCAAATGCTGTTGGAAAAATGGTGCTGATAGACTTGCTCAATGCAGGGTTGGCACAAATCTTCAATTTGTAAAAAATGCAATATCTGCAAAGCTCAAAGCGAAGGGCAATAAAACAAGATATGTCTCTATATATTGTTGATTCGTTAATATTGAACTCAGGGCCAAGAGTCCTATAACTCAGCGGTCCCCAACCTTTTTGGCACCAGGGACCGGTTTCGTGGAAGACAATTTTTCCATGGACGGGGGATGGCGGGGGGGTTGGGGGTGGCGGGGGATGGTTCAGGCAGTAATGGGAGCGATGGAGAGTGATGGGGAATGGCAGATGAAGCTTCCCTCGCTTGCCTGCCGCTTACCTCCTGCTGTGCGGCCCGGTTCCCAACAGGCCGCGGACTGGCACAGGTCTGCAGCCCGGGGGGTTGGGGACCCCTGCTTATAACTATAAGCTTATCTAACACATGTATTTTCTCTGTAGGGCACAATGCAACCTTCTTGTGCTTAGGAACACGAGACAATACTTCAGCAGTATTCTTGGGGATGACTTGAAGCAGCAAATTCACAAGCAAAAAGCACAGAAATACAAAAAAATGTAACACTAAACAGATTGCAAAAAGAGCCCTTGTTTATATCATGAGAACCAGAACAAGAAGGCAGAGTGTGGCTTGTTCGACCACAGCTGGGAATGTGTGCATTGAGTGATTCAAATTTTTTTTGCTGCTCTGCACATGTCTGTGAATGACTGTGAAAGTGCCACACATATTCATTTTGAGGTTACAAATAAATTTTAGAAAGTAGGCAAATTTGCAAATACAGAATCTGTGAATGGAGATAGACTATGCATGAATGTTCATAGCAGCATTATACATAATGGCTAAAAAGTTGATACAACCCAAATGTCATCAACTAATAAATAAATATATAAAATGTGGTATATCCACACAAGGGAATGTTATTCAGCCATAAAAAGGAATGAAGCACTGATATATGCTGCAACATGGATGAACCCTGAAGACATGTTAAGTGAAAGAGGCCAGACACAAAGGTCACATATTGTACGATTCCATTTTAATGAAATGTCCAGAACAGGCAAATCCAAAGAGACAGAAAGTAGATAAGTGGTTTCCAAAGGTTAGGGAGGGGTTACATAGTGTATGCCTACTAATGGGTATGGGGTTTCTTTCGGGGGTGATGAAAATGGTCTGGAAATAGACAGTGGTGATGATTACACAACTCTGTGAATATACTAAAAGCAACTGAATTGTACAATTTAAAGGGGTGAATTTTATGGGGTGTGAATTATATATCCATAAAGTTATTATTAAAATAGACCCCACTCCTTATATGCTCAAATTTTTGTGGGTGAGCATATAGATTATGAGAAAAGTTTTAAAAATATTTATTTTAAAATAATTGTACTTAACAGAAAGTACAAAGATAGTACAGAAAGATTCTGTGTATGCTTAACTGAGTCTCTCCTTATGTAACTAACTGTAGTACAATATCAAAACCGGGAAATTGACATTGGTACAAACAACAGACCTTATTCAGATCTCACCAGTTTTATATGCACTGGTGTGTATGTGTAGAGCTAGTCAATTTTATCACCATGTGTAAATTCACACAGCCACCACAACAGAAATATGGAATTATTCCACAAAGATCCCCCACAATGATCCTAACGTACTATCCCTTCCTTTATATTCACACCTAACCCCCTTTTCATGCTGTTCACACAAGCTTTGTGGTCCCCAGCACCCGTCAATCACTAATCTGCTTTCCAGTTCTATAATTTTATCACTTTGAAACCTATATAAAGAAAATAATACAGTATATGAACTTTAGAAATATTTTTTTTAAATACAGAATAATTCCCAAGTACTGGTATGCATCAATACGTTTTTCATCTTTTTTTTTCCTGCTGAGTAGTATTCCATGGTATGGATGTACCACAATTTGTTTAATCATTAACCCATTGTCGGACATTTCAGGTCTTTCTAAATTTTACCTGTTTCAGATAGAACTGCTATGAAAACCTGATTACAGGTGTTTGTGTGAAAATAGGTTTTTCTTTCTCTGGGATGTACATTTCCATGGAGTACAATTCCTAGATGTATGGCAAACTATTTTTCCATAGTGACTATACCATTTTAAATTACCAACAGCAACATATGAAAGATCCAGTTTCTCCATACCCTTGCCAGATATGGTACTATCATTATTTTTTAATGGTACCTGTTCTAATAGTTGTGTAGGGATATCTCATTGTGGTTTAAATTTGTATTTCTCTAATAGATAATGATGTTGAACATATTTTCATGTGCTTGGGAGGAACCTGTATAATCCTTTTTGGGAAAATGTTTCTTTTACCCACCACCTAATTGGATGATTTCTCTCCCTCTCTCCCTCGGTCCCCACTCCCTCCTGGACACACACCTATGCAGGCTCTTTATCTCTCTCCCTTTATTACTGTTGAGATTTTTTTTTCCATCTATAGACTGTGCATCTGGTATCATGTCTAAAACCTCCATCTCCTAGGTCCCAGTGATTTTCTGGTATGTGTTCTTTTAAAAGTTCTGTAGTTTTATGTTTTACATGTAAATCTATAATCGTTTGAATTAATTTTCATATAAGATGTGAGGTTTAAGTTGAGGTTCAATTTTTGGCCTATGGATATCTAATTGCTCTACCACCATTTGTTAAAAAAACACAATCCTTTCTTCATTGAATCGGGTTTGAACCTTTGTCAAAAATCAGTTGGCTGGGGTGGAAGGGAGACGCAAGAGGGAGGAGATATGGGGATATATGTATATGTATAGGTGATTCACTTTGTTATAAAGCAGAAACTAACACACCATTGTAAAGCAATTATACTCCAATAAAGATGTTAAAAAAATAAAAATAAAATTAAAGGGATGTGAAAGTAGAAAAAAAACAGGCATGATGCAAATGTATGTCAATATAGTTTAAGTAAAATATATTTTAAAATATAAAAAAAAAAATCAGTTGGCTGTACTTGTGTGAGGCTACTTCTGGGCAATCTAATCTGTTGCACTGAACTCTGTGTCTATCCCTCTGCCAGTACCACACTGTACTAATTCCTACAGCTATATAAGTCTTAAAACGGGGTGAATGATTATTCCCACTTTATAATCATTTTTCAAAATTTCTTATTCTTTTGCCTTTTCATATATATTTTAGGATAAGCTTTCTACATCCACAACAAATCTTCCTGGGGATTTAACTGGAAATGGAGCAAATCTATACAGTAATTTGGAGAGAAATGACATCTTTACTATATTGAGTCTTCCAATCCATGAACAGAGTACATTTCTCCATTTATTTAGATCTTTGATTTCTTTCATCAGAGTTCTGTAGTTTTTAATATACAAGGCTTCTACACATTTAGCGGGATTTATATCTAAGAATTTCATTTTGCTTTGGGCAACTGCAAATAGTATTTTGTTTTTAACTGTGGTTTCCAGGTGTTCTTTGCTAGTATATAGAATACAGAAATATAATTTTGCTATGTTCATCTCATATTGTTGATGAACTCACTTATTAGTTATGGGAGGTTTGTCTGTTTGCTTGTTGGTGGATCTTTGGGATTTTGTACATAGACTTTCATGTCATCTGCAAATACGAGCAGTTTCATTTCTTCCTTTCCAGTCTATATGCTTATATTTCCTTTGTTTGTCTAATTGAGATGTCTTCCAGCACTAGGTTGAAAAAGAATGGTCAGAGTAGACATCACTGCTTTGTTCCCATTCTGAGGGGAAAAACATTTTGAGTAAATTTTTCTGAAAGATGTAGGGTCTATGTCTAGATTCTTCTTCTTGGCATGTGAATGTCTAGCTGTTCCAGCTCCATTTGTTGAAAAGACTATCCTTTCTCCATTGGATTGCCTTAGCTACTTTGTTAAAGATCAGCTGACTCTATATGGATCTATTTCTGGGCTCTATTTTCTTTTCTATTGATCTATTTGCTGATTCTTTCACAAATACCACACTGTCTTGATTATTGTAGCTTTAAAGTAAGCACTGAGATTGAGTAGTGTCAGTCCACCAACTTTGTTCTTCTTGGTTATTCTGGGTCTTTTGCCTTTGCATACGAACTTTAGAATCAGTATGTCAATATCCATTAAGCAACTTGCTAGGATTTTGATTGGGATTGTGTTGACTCTGTAGGTGAAGTCGGGAAGAACGGACTCTTAAAAAATTTGAGACTTCCTATCCATGGACATGGAATATCTTTCATTTATTTTTCATCTTCTCTGATTTCTTTCATGAGTTTTATTGTATGTTTTATTAAATTTACACGTAACTATTTCAATATTTTAAGTGTTAATATAATGGTATTGTATTTTAAATTTCAAATTCCAATTGTACATTGCTGGTATATAGGAAAACAATTGACTTTTGTATATCAACCTTGGGACCTGAAACCTTGCTATAATCACTTATTAGTTCCAGAAGTTTCTTCTTGTTGATTCCTTGAGATTTTCTACATGGACAGAGAATCATATCTGACAACAAAGTTTTACTTCTTCTTTCCCAATCTACACAGATTTAATTTCCTTATCCTGTCTTATTGCATTAGCTAGAACTTCCACATAGGAAGTTGAATAGGAGTGGAAAGCAGGGACATCCTTGCTTTGTTCCCAATTTTAGAGGGAAAGCATGTAGTTTCTTACCAATAAGTATGATGTTAGCTACGGGAGTTTTTTGGTAGATTTTCTTTATTAAGTTGTAGAAGTTCCCCTCTATTCCTAGGCTGACGAAAGTTTTTATTCATCAGTACGTGTTGGATTTTGTCAAATACTTTTTCTGCATCTATTTTCTTCTTCAGCCTGTTGACATGATGGCTTACAGTAATTGATTTTTGGATGATGAACCAGCCTAGTGTACCATTCATTTCTTTTTATACTGTAATACTATTCCATTGTAAGTAATGTTCCATTTTGTTTACCCACTCATCAGTTGATGATTTGGTTTGTTTCCACATTTAGGCTACAGTGAATGAAAACTGCTGCTATAAACATTTGTGTTCCAGTTTTTGCATGAACATATATTTTCAATACTCGGGTATATACCTTGGAGTGGAATTCCTAGGTCATAGGATAACTCTATGTTTAACTTTTGAGGAACTGCCAAAATGTTTTCCACAGTAGCTGCACCATTTTATATACCTGCCAGTAATGTATGAGGGTTCCAATTTTTCCACATCCTTGCCAACATAGGTTACAGTCTTTTTCAGTATAGCCATCCTAGTAGGTGTAAAGCAGAATCTCATTATGGTTTGGAATTCCATTTCCCTAATGACCAATGATGCTGAGCATGTTTTGACATGTTTATTGACAATCTGTACATCTTCTATGAAGAAATGTCTGTTCAAAACCATTATTGATTTTAACTGAGCTGTCTCTTTACTGTTGACTTGTTCAGAATTCTTTTTATTAGATATATGATTTGCAAATATTTTCTCCCATTGTGTGTCTCATCTTCTGACTTTAATAGTGTCCTTTGAAGCACAAAAGCTTTTCATCTTGCTGAAGTCCAAGTTATCTATTTTTTTTTGTTGCTTGTGCTGCAGGTTTCATATCTATAAAACCATTACTTAATTCAAGGTTATAATTTATGCCCATGTTTTCTCCTAAATGTTTTATAATTCTAACTCTTACATTTAGGTCTCTTATCTATTTTGAGTTAACTTTTGTATATAGTATGTGGTAGGGGTCCAGCTTCATGCTTTTGTCCACCTGCCCTAGTACCACTGTTTTGGAGAGATTATTCTTTCTCCATTGAATCATCTTGGCACTATTGTTGAAAATCATTTAACTGTAAATGTACGGTTTATTATTAGGTTCCCAATTCACTTCCATTAATCTATATGTCAATCCTTATGTCAGTACCACACTATGTGTATTAAAGAAGCTTTGCAGAAAATGTTAAAGTAGGGAAATGTGAGTCCTCCAACATCATCCTTTTCCCCCAAGATTATTATGGCTATTTGGGGGGGGGTCCCTTGGATTTCTGTGTGAATTTTATAATCAGCTTTGCAATTTCTACAAAAATTATGGCCCGTATTTTGATAGGGACTGCATCAAATCTGTAGATCAATTTAGGAGTACTTTCATCTAATAACATTAAGTCTTTTGAATGATGAACATGGGATGTCTTTCCACATACTTAGAATGTCCTTAATTTTTTTCAGTAATATTTTATACTTTTCAGTTTACAAGTATTACACTTCCTTGGTTAAATATGCTCCTAAGACTTGAGGACACGGGGAAGGGGAAGGGTAAACTCGGGCGAAGTGAGAAAATGGCATTGACATATATACACTACCAAATGTAAAATAGCTAGCTAGTGGGAAGCAGTCACATAGCACAGGCAGATCAGCTCTGTGCTTTGTGACCACCTAGAGGGGTGGGATAGGGAGGGTGGGAGGCAGATGAAAGAGGGAGGGGATACGGGGATATATTTGTACATACAGCTCATTCACTTTGTTATACAGCAGAAACTAACACAACATTATAAAGCAACTATACTCCAATAAAGATGTTAAAACACAAATATGCTCCTAACTATTTTATTCTCTTCAGTGCTATATTAAATAGATTTCTTAAATTCATTTTCATATTCTTCACTGCTAGTATATAGAAATACAACAGACTTCTGTATATAGATCCTGTATCCTTCAACTTTCCTAAACACATTTATTATATCAAATATACATTTTTTTTTTGGTGGATTCCTTAAAGTGTCCTACATACATGATCAAGTCCTCTGGAAACAGAGGAAGTTTTATTTCTTCCTTTCCAATCTGGATGCCTTTTATTTCTTTTTCTTGCATAATTTCCCTGACTAAAATTTCCAGTACAATGTTGAATTAAGAGTAACCAGCACCGACATTCTTGATTTATTCGTAATCTTGGGGGAAAGCATTCAGTCATACATTATCAAATATGAAGTTAACCATTATTTTCCTTGGAAGCTTTTCATCATGTTGAAAAGTTTCCTTCTACTCCTACTTTGTTGAGTGGTTTTATCATGAAAGGATGTTGGATTTTGTTAAGTGCTTTTCTATATCTATTGAGATAATCATGTGGATTTTGTCCATTATATTAATAAGGTATATTGCACATTGATTATTTAAAATGCTCAACCAAGCTTGCATTTCTAGGATAAATCCCACTTATTCATGGTATACAATGCTTTAAAAAATAGCTTTATTGAGATGTAATTGACATATATTTTACCAACAAAATGTATAATTTAATAAATTTTAGCATATTCACAGTCATGTAATCATCACCACATTCAATTTTTAATTATTTAATTACCTCAGAAACAAATCCCATACCTATTAAAAGATACTCTCTATTCTCACCATTCTCCAGATCCTGGCAGCCAGTAATCTACTTTCTTCTGTCACTGTATGTTTGCCTTTTCTACACATTTTATATCAAGAGAATATATAACATGTCGTCTCTTGTGATTAACTTCTTTCATGTAGCATGATGTATTCAAGGTTCATCCACATTGTAGCTTATATCAGTACGTCTTTCCTTTTAATGGCTGAATAATATTCCACTGGATGTATATACAACATTTTGTCTAAGCATTCATCAGTTGACAGACATTTAGGTTCCACCTTTTTGCTATTATGAATAAGGCTGCTTTAATATTCTCATACGAGGTTTTATGTGGAAATGTGTTTTATTTCTTTTGGGTATATGCCTAAGAGTGAAATTGCTGGGGTATATGATAACTCTGTTTTTGCCTTTTTGAAGAAGTATAAAACAATTTATGTGCCGCTGGATCTTATCTGCTAGTATTTTTTAGAGGCTAGCTGTGCATACATATTGTTAAGTGATAACTGTTTTGCAGTTTTCTTTTCTTGTGGTGTCTTTGTATAGTTTTATTATTGGGGTAATGCAGGCCTCACAGAATAAGTTGAGAAGTGTTCCTTCCTCTAACTTTTTAGAAGAATCTGTGAAGGAATAGTATTAATTCTTTTAATCTGTAGTAAAGTTCACCAGTGAAGTCACCTAGGTCTGAAATTTATATGGGAAATTTTTTATTACATTTTCAATCTCTTTTCTTGTTAAAGGGCCATTCAGATACTCTATTTCCTCTTGAGTCAGTTTTGGTAGATTGCCTCTTTCTAGGAATTAGTCCATTTCATCTAGGTTATCTAATTTGTTGGCATACACTTGTTCATAGAACTCTCTTAGAATGCTTCTTACTTTTGTAATGTCATTCCTGATATTATTAGTTTGAATCATCTCTCCTTTTTTATTGGCCAGTCTAGATAAAGGCTACTCAATTTGGGGGGAACATTTTGAAGAACTTTCAGTTGCATTGATTTTTCTCTATTATTTTTCTGTTCTCTTTTATTTATTTCTCCGCAAATCTTTATTACTTCTTTCTTTTTGCCTGCTTTGGGTTTAGATTTCTCTTCTACTTTCTTGAAGCGGAAGGTTAGGTTACTGATCTTTTCAACATAGGCATTCACAATAAAAATTTCCCATAAATTTTGGTATGTTGTGTTTCTGTTTTCATTCACCTCAAAGTATTTTCTAATTTCCCTTAAAATTTCTTCTTTGACTCATTGGCTATTAGGCAGTGTGTGGTTTAATTTCCACATATTTTTGATTTCCCCAAATTTCTTTCTGTTATTGATTTCTAGTTTCATTCCTTTGTGGTCAGGGAATATACCTTGCATGATTTCAATCCTATAAAATTTATTTAAATGTATTTGATGTACTAACATACAGCCTATGCTATATAATTTTCTATGTGTACTTTAAGATGAATGTGTATTCTCCTGTAGTTGGATAGAGTGTTCTATAGGTGTCTATTAGCTCTAGTTGATTTATACTGTTTTTCAAGTCTTCTCTTTGTCGATCCTCTGTCTAGTTGTTGTATCCATAATTGAAAGTGGGTCATTGAAGTCTACAAATATTATTTTTGAATTGTCTATTTCTCCCTTCAATTATGCCTCATTTTGTTCCATGTATCTGTTGTTAGGTGTATATGTGTTTATGATTATTATATCTTCTAGCTGAATGAACCATTTTATCATTATAAAATGTCCTTTATCTCTAGTAACAATTTCTGATTTAAAGTCTATTTTATTTGATTATTACTAAAGCCACGACAGCTCTCTTTTGGTTACTACTTGCATGGTATATCTTTTTCTATCCATTTACTCTCAACCTACTTGTGTCTTCATATCTAAAGTGTGTCTCTTTTTGCACAGCAAAGAAAACCATTAAAAAAATGAAAAGACAGCCTACAGACTAGGAGAAAATATCTGCAAACACTGCGACAGACAAGGGCTTAATTTCCAAAATATAAAACCAGCTCATACAATTCAATAACAAAAAAACAAACAACCAAATCAAAAAATGGGCAGAAGACTTAAATAGACATTTCTCCAAATAAGACAAACAGATGGCCAATAGACACATGAAAAGATGCAAATCATTGCTAATTATTAGAGAAATGCAAATCAAAACTACAAGGAGGTACCACCTCACACCAGCCACAATGGCCATTATTGAAAATTCTACAAATAATAAATTCTGGAGAGGGTGTGGAGAAAAGGGAACACTCTCACACTGTTGGTGAGAATGTAAAGGGGTGTAGCCACTATGGAAAACAACATGGAGGTTCCTCAAGAAAACTAGAGTCGCCATATGATCCAGCAATCCCACTCCTGGGCATATATATAGACAAAACTATAATTCAAAAATATACATGCACCGTTATGTTCATAGCAGCACTATTTACAATAGCCAAAACATGGAAGCCACTTAAATGTCCATCGACAGATGAATGGATGAAGAAGATATAATAAATATATACAATGGAATATTACTCAGCCATAAAAAGAATGAAATAATGCCATTTGCAGCAACATGAATGGACCTAGAGGTTATCATACTAAGTGAAGTAAGTCAGAAAGAGAAAGAAAAATACCATATGATATCACTTAGATGTGGAATCTAAATTATGACACAAATGAACAAATCTACAAAACAGAAACAGCCTCACAGACATACAGAACAGATTTGTCGTTGCCAAGGGGGGAGGGGGTGTGGAGGAGGGAAGGACTGGGAGTTTGGGATTAGCAGGCGCAAACTATTATATATAGGATGTAAACAACAAGGTCCTACTGTATAACACCGGGAACAATATTCACAATCCTGTGATAAACCATAATGGAAAAGAATATGAAAAGCAATATATACATGTATAACTGAATCACTTTCCTGTATAGCAGAAATTAACACAACACTGTAAATCAAATATACTTCAAAACAATTTAAAAAAATAAATAAACTGTGTCTCTTATGGACCACATATAGTTGGGTCATGTTTTTCACCAATTATGCTAATCTCTGCCTTCTGAGCGTTTAATTCATTTACATTTAAGGTAATTACTAATTACTAATGAGGTACAAGTAAGTCCACTACAAGTAAGTCCACTACATACGAACCTTCAAGTTGCAAACTTACAGACTACTTCAAGATGGCAGAGTAGAAGGACGTGCGCTCACCTCCTCTTGAGAGAGCACTGAAATCACAACTAACTGCTGAACAACCATCAACAGGAAGACGCTGGAATGCACCAAAAGGCACCCCACATCCAAAGACAAAGAGGAAGCTGCAATGAGACAGTAGGAGGCGGGCAATCACAATAAAATCAAATCCCATGACCGCACGATGGGTGACCCACAAACCGGAGAACAATTACACCACAGAATTTCTCCCACTGGAGTGAAAGTTCTGAGTCTCACGTCAGGCTTCCCAGCCTGGAGGTCTGGCAACAGGAGTAGGAATCCCCAGAGAATCTGACTTTGAAGACCAAAGGGATTTGATTGCAGGACTTCCACAAGAATGGGGGAAAGAGAGACTCCACTCGTGGAGGGCAAACACAAAGTCTTGTTCGCACCAGTACCCAGGGGAAAGGACCAGTGACCCCAGAGGAGACTGAACCAAACCTACCTCCTAGTGTTGGAGGGACTCCTGCAGAGGCAGGGGGAGGCTATGGATCACCACAGGGACAAGGGCACTGGCAGCAGCAGTTCTGGGAAGTAATCACTAGCAAAAGCCCTCCCATATGCTGCCATTACCCCTACCATACAGCCTGTAGGCTCCAGTGCTGGGTCGCATCAGGCCAAACAACTAACTGGAAGAGAACACAGACCCGCCCACAAGCAGACAAGCAGACAGAAGTCTTACTGAGCCCTGCCGACCAGAGCAACACCCAGTTTTACCCACTACCAGTCCGTCCCATCAGGAAGCTTGTACCAAACCTCTTAGATTAGCCTCATCTACCAGACAGCAGACAGCAGAAGCAAGAAATACAATGCTACAGCCTACAGAACAAAAACCACAACCACAGAAAGTTAGAAAAAATGAAAGGGCAAAGGATTATGTCCCAGATGAAGGAACAAGATAAAACCCCAGAAAAACAACTAAATGAAGTGGAGACAGACAACCTTCCAGAAAAAGAATTCAGAATAATGATAGGGAAGATGAAACAGGATCTTGGAAAAAGAAGGGAGGCAAAGATTGAGAAGATGCAAGAAATGTTTAACAAAGTCCTAGAAGAACTAAGGAACAAACAGAGATGAACAATATAATAACTGAAATGAAAACTACACTAGAAGGAATCAATATCAGGATAACTGAGGCAGAAGAACGGATAAGTGACCTGGAAGACAAAATGATGGAAATCACTGCCATAGAACAGAATAAAGAAAAAAGAATGAGAAGAAATGAAGACAGCCTAAGAGAACCCTGGGACAACATGAAACACACCAACATTAGCATTATAGGGGTCCCAAAAGGAGAAAAGAGAGAAAAAGGACCCAAGAAAATATTTGAAGAGATAAGAGTTGAAACTTCCCTAAATGGGAAAGGAAACAGTCAACCAAGTCGAGGAAGCGTGGAGAGTCCCATGTAGGAGGCCGAGACACATAGTAATCAAATTGAAAAAAATAAAGAAAAAGAGAAAATATTAAAAGAAACAAGGGGAAAATGACAAATTAAAATACAAGGGGGGCTTCCCTGGTGGCACAGTAGTTGAGAATCTGCCTGCCAATGCAGGGGACACGGGTTCAAGCCCTGGTCTGGGAAGATCCCACATGCCACGGAGCAACTGGGCCCGTGAGCCACAACTACTGAGCCTGTGCGTCTGGAGCCTGTGCTCTTCAACAAGAGAGGTCGCGACAGTGAGAGGCCCGCGCACCGCAATGAAGAGTGGCCCCCGCTCGCCGCAACTAGAGAAAGCCCCGGCACAGAAACGAAGACCCAACACAGCTAAAAATAAATAAACAAATAAATAAATAAATTTTTTTAAAAAGGGAGCACTTCTTTAAAAAAAAAACATACAAAGGAACTCCCATTAGGTTATCAACTGATATCTGAGCAGAAACTCTGCAAGTCAGAAGGGAGTGGCAAGATTTATTTAAAGTGATGAAAGGGAGGAAACTATAACCAAGAACACCCAGCAAGGCTCCCATTCAGATTTAATGGAGAAATCAGAAGCTTTACAGACAAGCAAAAGTTAACAGAATTCAGTACCACCAGACCAGCTTTGCAAAAAATGCTAAAGGAACTCCTCTAGGAAGTAAAGAGACTAGCAGCTTAAAAAAAAAAACAAAACTTTGTACATATACTGACTGCCACATCAAAACCTCATGGGAAAAGCCAACCCAAAAGCTACAATATACACACACACACAAAAGATAAAGCAACCCAAACACAACACTAAAATGGTCATCAAGCCACAAGAGAACAAAAGAAGAAAAAATACATACAAAATCAAACCCAAAACAATTAAGAAAACAGCAATAGGAATACACATATCGAATATTACCTTAAATGTAAATGGATTAAATGCGCCAACCAAAAGACATAGACTGGTTAACTGGATACAAAAAACAAGACCCATATATATGCTGTCTACAAGAGATCCACCTCAGCCTAGGGACACATACAAACCGAAAGTGAGGGGATGGAAGAACATATTCCATGCAAATGGAAATCGAAAGAAAGGTGGAGTAGCAATACTAATATCAGACAAAATAGACTTTAAAATAAACACTGTTGGGACCTCCTGGTGGTCCAGTGGTTAAGACTCAGTGCTTCCAATGCAGGGGGTATGAATTTGGACCTGGTCGGGGAATTAAGGTCCCACATGCCACGAGGTGTGGCCAAAAGTAAATGAATAAATAAATAAAATAAATTAAAGACTGTTATAAGTAACAAAGAAGAACACTACATAATGATCAAGGGATCAAGCCAAAAAGAAAATATAACACTTGTAAGTATATATGCACCCAACATAGGAGCACCCCAATATACAAGGCAAATACTAACAGCCATAAAGGGAGAAATCGACAGTAACACAATAATAGTGGGGGACTTTAACTCCCCACTTTCATCAACAGACAGATCATCCAGAAAGAAGATCAGTAAGGAAACACAGACCTTAAATGAAACAGCAGACAGGTGGACTTAATTGATATTTATAGAGAATTCCATCAAAAGCAGCAGAATACACATTCTTCTCAAGTGCACACGGAACATTACCCAAGACTGACCACATGCTAGGCCACAAGGTGAGCACCAGAGATGGGTGTGAAACACTAAGGCTGCTGCTGCAGCCACCAAGAAGCCTGTGTGCAAGCACAGGTCACTATCCACACCTCCCCTCCCGGGAGACTGTGCAGCCCACCACTGCCAGGGTCCCGTGATCCAGGGACAACTTTCCCGGGAGAACATACAGCGCTACTCAGGCTGGTGCAACGTCACACCGGCCTCTGGGGCAGCAGGCTCACCCTGCATTCCGTACCCCTCCCTCCCCCAGCCTGAGTGAGCCAGAGCCCCCTAATCAGCTGCTCCTTTACCCCGTCCTGTCTGACCGAAGAATAGACGTCCTCAGGCAACCTACATGCAGAGACGGGGCCAAATCCAAAGGTGAATCCAAGAAGCTGTGCGAACAAAGAAGAGAAAGGGAAATCTCTCCCAGCAGCCTCAGAAGCAGCGGATTAAATCTCCACAGCCAACTTGATGTACCCTGCATCTGTGGAATACGTGAATAGACAACGAATCATCCCAATTGAGAATGTGGATTTCGGGAGCAAGGATATATATTTTTTTTCCTTTTTCTCTTTTTGTGAGTGTGTATGCGTATGCTTCTGTGTGTGACTTTGTCTGTATAGCTTTGCTTTTACCATATGTCCTAGGGTTCTGTCTGTCCATTTTTTTGTTTGTTTATTTGTTTTTTTAGTATAGTTTTCAGCGCTTCTTATCATTGGTGGATTTGTTTTTTGGTTCGGTTGTTCTTTCTTTCTTTTTAATTAATTAAAAAAATTTTTTTTAAATAATTTTTTTATTTTAATAACTTTTTAATTTAATTTAATTTACTTTTAACCTTTTCTTTCTTTCTTTTCTCTTTTTTCTCCTTTTATTCTGAGCAGTGTGGATGACAGGCTCTTGGTGCTGCAGTCAGGTGTCAGGGCTGTGCCTCTGAGGTGGGAGAGCCAAGTTCAGGACATAGGTCCACCAGAGACCTCCCAGCTCCACGTAATATCAAACGGCAAAAATCTCCCATAGATCTCCATCTCAACGCCAAGACCCAGCTCAACTCAACGACCAGCAAGCTACAGTGCTGGACACCCTACGCCAAACAACTAGCAAGACAGGAACACAACCCCACCCATTAGCAGAGAGGCTGCCTAAAATCATAATAAGGTCACAGACACCCCAAAACACACCACCAGACATGGACCTGCCAACGAGAAAGACAAAATCCAGCCTCATCCACAAGAGGACAGGAACTAGTGCCCTCCACCAGGAAGACTACACAACTCACTGAACCAACCTTAGCCACTGGGGGCAGACACCAAAAACAACGGGAACTACGAACCTGCAGACTGCGAAAAGGAGACCCCAAACAAAGTAAGTTAAGCAAAATGCGAAGACAGAGAAACACACAGATGAAGGAGAAAGGAAAAAACCCACCAGACCTAACAAATGAAGAGGAAATAGGCAGTCTACCTGAAAAAGAATTCACAATAATGATAGTAAAGATGATCCAAAATATTGGAAATAGAATGGAGAAAATACAAGAAACGTTTAACAAGGACCTAGAAGAACTAAACAGTGAACAAACAATCATGAACAACACAATAAATGAAATTAAGAATTCTCTAGAAGGGATCAATAGCAGACTAACTGAGGCAGAAGAACGGATAAGTGACCTGGAAGATAAAATAGTGGAAATAACTACGGCAGAACAGAATAAAGAAAAAAGAATGAAAAGAATTGAGGACAGCCTCAGAGACCTCTGGGACAATATTAAACGTGCCAACAGTCGAATTATAGGGGTCCCAGAAGAAGAAGAGAAAAAGAAACGGGACTGAGAAAATATTTGAAGAGATTATACTTGAAAACTTCCCTAATATGGGAAAGGAAATAGTTAATCAAGTCCAGGAAACAGAGAGTCCCATACAGAATAAATCCAAGGAGAAACACGCCGAGACACATATTAATCAAACTATCAAAAATTAAATACAAAGAAAAAATATTAAAAGCAGCAAGAGAAAAACAACAAATAACATACAAGGGAATCCCCATAAGGTTAGCAGCTGATGTTTCAGCAGAAACTCGGCAAGCCAGAAGGGAGTGGCAGGACATATTTAAAGTGATGAAAGGGAAAAACCTACAACCAAGATTACTCTACCCAGCAAGGATCTCATTCAGATTTCACGGAGAAATTAAAATCTTTACAGACAAGCAAAAGCTAAGAGAATTCAGCACAGCCAAACGAGCTTTACAACAAATGCTAAAGGAACTTCTCTAGGCAGGAAACACAAGAGAAGGAAAAGATCTGCAATAACAAACAAAAAACAATTAACAAAATGGTAATAGGAACATACATATTGATAATTACCTTAAAAGTAAATGGACTAAATGCTACAACCAAAAGACACAGGCTTGCTGAATGGATACAAAAACAAGACCCATATATATGCTGTCTACAAGAGACCCACTTCAGACCTGGGAAACATACAGACTGAAAGTGAGGGGATGGAAAAAGATATTCCATGCAAATGGAAATCAAAAGAAAGCTGGAGTAGTAATTCTCATATCAGACAAAATAGACTTTAAAATAAAGACTATTACAAGAGACAAAGAAGGACGCTACATAATGCTCAAGGACTCAATCCAAGAAGAAGATATAACAATTGTAAATATTTATGCACCCAACATAGGAGCACCTCAAAACATAAGGCAACTGCTAACAGCTATAAAACAGGAAATCGACAGTAACACAATCATAGTAGGGGACTTTAACACCCCACTTTCACCAATGGACAGATCATCCAAAATGAAAATAAATAAGGAAACACAAGCTTTAAATGACACATTATACAAGATGGACTTAATTGATATTTATAGGACATTCCATCCAAAAACAACAGAATACACTTTCTTCTCAAGTGCTCATGGAACATTCTCCAGGATAGATCATATCCTGGGTCACAAATAAAGCCTTGGTAAATTTAAGAAAATTGAAATCGTATGAAGTATCTTTTCTGACCATAATGCTATGAGACTAGATATCAATTACAGGAAAAAATCTGTAAAAAATACAAACACATGGAGGCTAAACAATACACTACTTAATAACCAAGAGATCACTGAAGAAATCAAAGAGGAAATAAAAAAATACCTTGAAACAAATGACAATGAAAACACGACGACCCAAAACCTATGGGATGCAGCAAAAGCATTTCAAACAGGGAAGTTTCTGGCAATACAATCCTACCGTAAGAAACAAGAAACATCTCAAATAAATAACCTAACCTTACACCTAAAGCAATTAGAGAAAGAAGAACAAAAAAACTCAAAATTAGCAGAAGGAAAGAAATAATAAAGATCAGATCAGAAATAAATGAAAAAGAAATGGAGAGTGAGATTAACCAAGATGGCGGAGTAGAAGGACGTGCTCTCACTCCCTCTTGTGAGAGCACCAGAATCACAAATGGCTGCTGGACAATCATCGACAGGAAGACACTGGACTTCACCAAGGAGGATACCCCACGTCCAAGGACAGAGGAGAAGCCACAGTGAGACGGTAGGAGGGGCGCAATCAGAGTAAAATCAAATCCCATAACTGCTGGGTGGGTGACTCACAGATTGGAGAACACTTATACCACAGAAGTCCACCCACTGGAGTGAACGTTCTGAGCCCCACGTCAGGCTTCCCAACCTGGGGGTCCGGCAACGGGAGGAGGAATTCATAGAGAATCAGACTTTGAAGCCTAGTGGGAATTGATTGCAGGACTTCGACAGGACTGGGGGAAACAGGGACCTCACTCTTGGAGGGCGCACACGAAATAGTGTGCCCATTGGGACCCGGGGGAAGGAGCAGTGACCCTGGGGGAGACTGAACCAGACCTACCTGCTGGTGTTGGAGGGTCTCCTGCAGAGGTGGGGGCTGTCTCTGTTTTACCATTGGGACAAGGACACTGGCAGCGGAGGTTCTGGGAAGTACTCCTTGGCGTGAGCCCTCCCAGAGTCTGCCATTAGCCCCACCAAAGAGCCCGGGTAGGCTCCAGTGTTGGGTTGCCTCAGGCAAAACAACCAACAGGGAGGGAACCCAGCCCCACCCATCAACAGTCAAGTGGATTAAAGTTTTACGGAGCTCTGACCACCACAGCAACAGTCAGCTCTACCCACCACCAGAGCCTCCCATCAAGCCTCTTAGATAGCCTCAACCACCAGAAGGCAGACAGCAGAAGCAAGAAAAACTACACTCCTGCAGCCTGTGGAACAAAAACCACATTTACAGAAAGATAGACAAGATGAAAAGGCAGAGGGCTATATACCAGATGAAGGAACAAGAAAAAACCCCAGAAAAACAACTAAATGAAGTGGAGATAGGCAATCTTCCAGAGAAAGAATTAAGAATAATTATAGTGAAGATGATCCAGGACCTTGGAATAAGAATGGAGGCAAAGATGGAGAAGATGCAAGAAATGATTAACAAAGACCTAGAAGAATTAAAGAACAAACAAACAGAGATGACCAATACAATAACTGAAATGAAAACTACACTAGAAGGAATCAATAGCAGGATAACTGAGGCAGAAGAACGGATAAGTGACCTGGAAGACAGAATGGTGGAATTCACTGCTGTGGAACAGAATAAAGAAAAAAGAATGAAAAGAAATGAAGACACCCTAAGAGACCTCTGGGACAACATTAAACGCAACAACATTCACATTATAGGGGTCCAAGAAGGAGAAGAGAGAGAGAAAGGACCAGAGAAAATATTTCAAGAGATTATAGTCGAAAACTTCCCTAACATGGGAAAGGAAATAGCCACCCAAGTCCAGGAAGCACGGAGAGACCCATACAGGATAAACCCAAGGAGAAACACGCCGAGACACATAGTAATCAAAGTGGCAAAAATTAAAGACAAAGAAAAATTATTGAAAGCAGCAAGGGAAAAATGACAAATAACATACAAGGGAACTCCCATAAGGTTAACAGCTGATTTCTCAGTAGAAACTCTACAAGCCAGAAGGGAGTGGCATGATATACTTCAAGTGATGAAAGGGAAGAACCTACAACCAAGATTACTCTACCCAGCAAGGATCTCATTTAGATTTGATGGAGAAATTAAAACCTTTACAGACAAGCAAAAGCTGAGAGAGTTCAGCACCACCAAACCAGCTTTACAACAAATGCTAAAGGAACTTCTCTAAGTGGGAAAAAAAAGAGAAGAAAAGGACCTACAAAAACAAACCCAAAACAATTAAGAAAATGGTCACAGGAACATACATATCGATAATTACCTTAAACGTGAATGGATTAAATGCTCCTACCAAAAGACACAGGCTTGCTGAATGGATACAAAAACAAGACCCATATATATGCCGCCTACAAGAGACCCACTTTAGACCAAGAGACACATACAGACTGAAAGTGAGGGGATGAAAAAGATATTCCATGCAAATGGAAATCAAAAGAAAGCTGGAGTAGCTATACTCATATCAGATAAAATAGACTTTAAAATAAAGAATGCTACAAGAGACAAGGAAGGACACTACAGAATGATCAAGGGATCAATCCAAGAAGAAGATATAACAAATATAGATATATATGCACCCAACATAGGAGCACCTCAATACCTAAGGCAACTGCTAACAGCTATAAAAGAGGAAATTGATAGTAACACAATAATAGTGGGGGACTTTAACACCTCACTTACATCAATGGACAGATCATCCAAAATGAAAATAAATAAGGAAACAGAAGCTTTAAATGACACAATAGACCAGATAGATTTAATTGATATTTATAGGACATTCCATCCAAAAACAGCAGATTACACGTTCTTCTCAAGTGCGCACGGAACATTCTCCAGGATAGATCACATCTTGGGTCACAAATCAAGCCTCAGTAAATTTAAGAAAATTGAAATCATATCAAGCATCTTTTCTGACCAAAATGCTATGAGATTAGAAATGAATTACAGGGGAAAAAACGGAAAAACACAAACAAATGGAGGCTAAACAATACGTGACTAAATAACCAAGAGATCACTGAAGAAATCAAAGAGGAAATCAAAAAATACCTAGAGACAAATGACAATGAAAACATGACGATCCAAAACCTAAGGGATGCAGCAAAAGCAGTTCTAAGAGGGAAGTATATAGCTATACAAGCCTACCTCAAGAAACAAGAAAAATCTCAAACAAACAATCTAACCTTACACCTAAAGGAACTAGAGAAAGAAGAACAAACAAAACCCTAAGTTAGTAGAAGGAAAGAAATCATAAAGATCAGAGCAGAAATAAATGAAATAGAAAGAAAGAAAACAATAGCAAAGATCAATAAAACTAAAAGCTGGTTCTTTGAGAAGATAAACAAAATTGATAAACCATTAGCCAGACTCATCAAGAAAAAGAGGGAGAGGACTCAAATCAATAAAATTAGAAATGAAAAAGGAGAAGTTACAACAGACACCGCAGAAATACAAAGCATCCTGAGAGACTACTACTACAAGCAACTCTATGCCAATAAATTGGACAACCTGGAAGAAATGGACAAATTCTTAGAAAGGTATAACCTTCCAAGACTGAAGCAGGAAGAAGCAGAAAATATGAACAGACCAATCACAAGTAATGAAATTGAAACTGTGATTAAAAGTCTTCCAACAAACAAAAGTCCAGGACCACATGGCTTCACAGGTGAATTCTATCAAACATTTAGAGAAGAGCTAACACCTATCCTTCTCAAACTCTTCCAAAAAATTGCAGAGGAAGGAACACTCCCAAACTCATTCTATGAGGCCACCATCACCCTGATACCAAAACCAGACAAAGACACTACAAAAAAAGAAAATTACAGACCAATATCACTGATGAATTTAGATGCAAAAATCCTCAACAAAATACTAGCAAACAGAATCCAACAACACATTAAAAGGATCATACACTATGATCAAGTGGGATTTATCCCAGGGATGCAAGGATTCTTCAATATACGCAAATCAATCAATGTGATACACCATGTTAACAAACTGAAGAATAAAAACCACATTATCATCTCAACAGATGCAGAAAAAGCTTTTGACAAAATTCAACACCCATTTATGATAAAAACTCTCCAGAAAGTGGGCATAGAGGGAACCTACCTCAACATAATAAAGGCCATATATGACAAACCCACAGCAAACATCATTCTCAACGGTGAAAAACTGAAAGCATTTCCTCTAAGATCAGGAACGAGACAAGGATGTCCACTGTCACCACTATTATTCAACATAGTTCTGGAAGTCCTAGCCACGGCAATCAGAGAAGAAAAAGAAATAAAAGGAATACAAATTGGAAAAGAAGAAGTAAAACTGTCACTGTTTGCAGATGACATGATACTATACATAGAGAATCCTAAAACTGCCACCAGAAAACTGCTAGAGCCAATTAATGAATATGGTAAAGTTGCAGGATACAAAATTAATGCACAGAAATCACTTGCATTCCTATACACTAATGATGAAAAATCTGAAAGAGAAATTATGGAAACACTCCCATTTACCATTGCAACAAAAAGAATAAAATACCTAGGAATAAACCTACCTAGGGAGACAAAAGACCTGTATGCAGAAAACTATAAGACACTGATGAAAGAAATTAAAGACGATACCAACAGATGGAGAGATATACCATGTTCTTGGATTGGAAGAATCAACATTGTGAAAATGACTATACTACCCAAAGCAATCTACAGATTCAATGCAATCCCTATCAAATTACCAATGGCATTTTTTACAGAGCTAGAACAAATCATCTTAAAATTTGTATGGAGACACAAAAGACCCCGAATAGCCAAAGCAGTCTTGAGGGAAAAAAACGGAGCTGGAGGAATCAGACTCCCTGACTTCAGACTATACTACAAAGCTACAGTAATCAAGACAATATGATACTGGCACAAAAATAGAAACATAGATCAATGCAACAAGATAGAAAGCCCAGAGATAAACCCATGCACCTATGGTCAACTAATCTATGACAAAGGAGGCAAAGATATACAATGGAGAAAAGACAGCCTCTTCAATAAGTGGTGCTGGGAAAACTGGACAGCTACATGTAAAAGAATGAAATTAGAATACTCCCTAACACCATACACAAAAATAAACTCAAAATGGATTACAGACCTAAATGTAAGACTGGACACTATAAAACTCTTAGAGGAAAACATAGGAAGAACACTCTTTGACATAAATCACAGCAAGATCTTTTTTGATCCACCTCCTAGAGGAATGGAAATAAAAACAAAAATAAACAAATGGGACCTAATGAAACTTAACAGCTTTTGCAAAGCAAAGGAAACCACAAACAAGACGAAAAGACAACCCTCAGAATGGGAGAAAATATTTGCAAACGAATCAACGGACAAAGGATTAATCTCCAAAATATATAAACAGCTCATTCAGCTCAATATTAAAGAAACAAACACCCCAATCCAAAAATGGGCAGAAGACCTAAATAGACATTTCTCCAAAGAAGACATACAGACGGCCACGAAGCACATGAAAAGATGCTCAACATCACTAATTATTAGAGAAATGCAAATCAAAACTACAATGAGATATCACCTCACACCAGTTAGAATGGGCATCATCAGAAAATCTACAAACAACAAATGCTGGAGAGGGTGTGGAGAAAAGGGAACCCTCTTGCACTGTTGGTGGGAATGTAAATGGATACAGCCACTATGGAGAACAATATGGAGGTTCCTTAAAAAACTAAAAATAGAATTACCATATGATCCAGCAATCCCACTACTGGGCATATACCCTGAGAAAACCATAATTCAAAAAGAATCATGTACCACAATGTTCAGTGCAGCTCTATTTGCAATAGCTAGGACATGGAAGCAACCTAAGTGTCCATCGACAGATGAATGGATAAAGAAGATGTGGCACATATATACAATGGACTATTACTCAGCCATAAAAAGAAACGAAATTGAGTTATTTGTAGTGAGGTGGATGGACCTAGAGTCTGTCATACAGAGTGAAGTAAGTCAGAAAGAGAAAAACAAATACCGTATGCTAACACATATATATGGAATCTAAAAGAAAAAAAAAAGGTCATGAAGAACCTAGGGGCAAGACGGGAATAAAGACGCAGACCTACTAGAGAATGGACTTGAGGACACGGGGAAGGGGAAGGGTAAGCTGGGACAACGTGTGAGAGTGGTAGTGTATATATGGACATATATACACTACCAAATGTAAAATAGATAGCTAGTGGGATGCAGTCGCATAGCACAGGGAGATCAGCTCGGTGCTTTGTGACCAGCTAGAAGGGTGGGATAGAGAGCGTGGGAGGAAGGGAGACAGAAGAGGGAAGAGATATGGGGACATATGTATATGTATAACTGATTCACTTTGTTATGAAGCAGAAACCAACACACAATTGTAAAGCAATTATATTCCAATAAAAATGTTAAAAAAAAATAAACAATAAACAAAAGAAAACCCCATATAATCATCTCAATAGATGTAGAAAACGCTTTTGACAAAATTCAGCACCCATTTACAATAAAAACTCTCCAGAAAGTGGGCAGAGAAGGAACATACCTCAACATAATAAAGACCATATATGACAAACCTACTGCTAACATCATACTCAATGGTGAAAAGCTGAAGGCATTTCCTCTAAGTCCAGGAAGAAGACAAGGTTGTCCACTCTTGCCACTTGTATTCAACATAGTTTTGGAAGTCCTAGCTACGGCAATCAGAGTAGAAAAAGAAATAAAAAGGAATCCACATTGGGAAAGAAGAAGTAAAACTGTCACTGTTTAAAGATGACATGATACTATACATAGAAAATCCTAAAGATGCTACCAGAAAACTACTAGAGTTCATCAATGAATTTAGTAAACTTGCAGGTTACAGAATTAATACACAGAAATCTGTTGCATTCCTATACACTAGCAACGGAAGATCAGAAAGAGAAGTTCAAGAAACAATCCCATTTACTATTGCATCAAGAAGAATAAAATACCTAGGATTAAACCTACCTAAGGAGACAAAAGACCTGTACTCCAAAAACTATAAGATGCTGATGAAATCGAAGAAGACCCAAACAGATGGAAAGATATACCATGTTCGTGGATTGAAAGAATCAATATTGTCAGAATGACTATACTATCCAAGGCAATCTACAGATTCACTGCAATTTCTATCAAATTACCAATGGCATTTTTCACAGAACTAAAACAAAAAATCTCAAAATTTGTATGGAGACACAAAAGACCCCGAAATGCCAAAGTAATCTTGAGAAAGAAAAACGGAGCTGGAAGAATCAGGCTCCCTGACTTCAGACTATACTACAAAGCTATAGTCATCGAAACAGTGTGGTACTGGCACAGAAATATAAATATCGATCAATGGAGCAGGATAGAAAGCACAGAAATAAATCCACACACCTATGGTCAAATAACCTACGACAAAGGAGACAAGACTACACAATGGTGGAAAGACAGTCTCTTCAACAAATGGTGCTGGGAAAACTGGAGAGCTACATGTAAAAAAAATGAAATTAGATCATTCTTTAACACCATACACAAAAATCAGCTCAAAATGGGTTAAAGACCTAATGTGAGACTGGGCCTTATAAAACTCCTAGAGGAAAACATAGGCAGAACACTTTCTGACATAAATCGCAGCAGTATCTTTTTTGATCAGTCTCCCAGAATAACGGAAGTAAAAACAAAAATAAACAAATGGGACCTAATTAAACTCAAAAGCTTTTGCACAGCAAAAGAAACCATACACAAAAAGAAAAGACAACCCACAGACTAGGAGAAAATATTTGCAAATGATGTGACTGACAAGGGATTAGTCTCCAAAATTTACAAACAGCTCATGAGGCTTAATATCATCAAAACAAACAACCCAATCAAAGAATGGGCATAAGACCTAAATAGACATTTCTCCAAAGAACACATACTGATGACCAACAAATACATGAAAAGATGTTCAACATCGCTAATCATTAGAGAAATGCAAAACAAAACTATAATGAGATATCACCTCACACCAGTCAAAATGGTTATCATCAAAAAATCCATAAACAATAAATGCTGGAGAGAGTGTGGAGAGAAGGAAACCCTCCTACACTGTTGGTAGGAATGTAAGTTGGTATACGCACTATGGAGAACAGTATGGAGGTGACTTAAAAAACTAAAAACAGAGCTACCATATGACACTGCAATCCCACTCTTGAGCATATATCCAGAAAAAAACCATGGTTCGAAAAGGTACATGCACCCCAATGTTCATTGCAGCACTGTTTACAATAGCCAAGACATGGAAGCAACCTAAATGTCCATCAACAGAGGAATGGATAAAGAAGATGTACATATATACAATGTAATAATCCTCAGCCATTAAAAAGAATCAAATAATGCCATTTACAGCAACATGGATGGACCTAGAGATTGTCATACTGAGTGAAGTAAGTCAGACAGAGAAAGAGAAATATCGTATGATAACCCTTTTATGCGGAATCTAAAAAGAAATGATACAAATGAACTTATTTACAAAACAGAAACAGACTCACAGACTTAGAGAACGAACTTACGGGTACCACAGGGGACTATGGGGGGAAGGGATAGTTAGGGAGTTTGGGATCAACATGTACACATTGCTATATTTAAAATGGATAACCAAGGACCTACTGTATAGCACAGGGAACTCTGCTTAATGTTATGTGGCAGCGTGGATGGGAGGGGAGTTTGGGGGAGAATGGATACATGTATATGTATGGCTGAGTAACTTTGCTGTGCACCTGAAACTATCACAACATTTTTAATTGGCTATACTCCAATATAAAATAAAAAGCTTAAAGAAATGAAAAAAAGAACTCAGATTTTACATTAAATAATCGATTTATTTGACAAATAAACAAAATAACTAACAAACAAGGTAGGCATTCACAAAAAATATTCATCTTATTTTCACCAAATTTAAAGTGTGAAAAGCTAATACTGTGCCATGTACACATTCTCTATATTTAAACTCATTATTTAAAATTTAAATTAGAAAAATAATTTTTTTCTATTTCTGTAATTTTATATCTATATTAGATGATGGATGTTCACTAAACTTACTGTGATAACCATTTCATGATGTATGTAAATCAAATCATCATGCTATGCACCTTAAATGTGTACAGTGCTGTACATCAATTATATCTCAATAAAATTGTAAGAAAAAAGATAAAATGAAATTTAAATCCTAAAAAAGAAAAAAAGAAAAAAAAGTTGTGAGCTTTCAAAGATGCGAACAAGCGTTTGCATGTCCAATCACATAACTTACTACACTACTATATAGTCGATTGAGTTAGTTGGGTACCTAGGCTAACTTTGTTGGACTTACGAACAAATTGGACTTAAGAACGTGCTCTCGGAATGGAACTCGTTCGTATGTATGGGACTTACTGTAAAATTTATGTTTACAATTTTGCTATTTGTTTTCTATATGTCTTTTTTGTTTTTGTATTCCTCCATTATTGACTTTTTGCATTAAATAGATATTTTCTAGTGTACCCCTTTAATTCCTTTGTAACTTTTAAACTATATTTTGGGGGTTATTTTCTTATTTCCTGACGAGTATAAAAATTAAGATCTTAACTTGTAACAATATGGCTCAGATTAATATAAACTTAATTTCAATAGTATACAGACACTTTCATCCTATACAGTTCCAGTCCCTCCTTTGTGCTCTTATTTTCATTCCAATTACACCTTTATTCATTTATGCCCATCAACATAGATTTATAATTATTACTTCATGTGGTTCTTGATTAAATCAGGAGGGAAAAAGTTATAATCAAAAAATATTTATACTGCCTTTTATATTTACATATGTAGTTACCTTTACTGTGCTCTTTTACTTCTTCTCATGGTTTTAGTTACTACCTAGTGTTTTCTTTTGAGCCTTAAGAACTACATTTACTATTTCTTGTAGGGCAGGTTTGCTAGTGATGAATTTTCTCAGTTTTGTTTATCTGGAAATGTCTTAATGTATCCTTCATTTTTGAGGTATAGTTTTGCTAGATATAGAATTCTTGGTAGACAATCTTTTTCTTTCATCATTTTGAATATGGTATTTCATGTTTCCTGGACATGATGGTTTCTGATGAGAAATCACTGTTAATCTTATTGAGGATACCTTGTACATGATGAATTGCTTCTCTCTTGCTCTTTTCAAGATACTCTCACTGTTGCTTTTGACAGTTAGATTATGATGTATCTTTGAGTTTATTGTACTTAGAATTTGTTGAGCGTCTTGGATGTGCTGGTTTATGTTTTTCATAAGATTCGGGAAATGTGGGGCCATTATATCTTCAAATATTCTTTCTGTCCCTTTCTCTTCTCTCTTTCTGAGACTTCAGTTATGTATATCTTGATATGCTTGCTTTTTCACCTGTTAATGAGCCATAATTTGTTTCTTTGCATTACTCATAATTTTTTGTTGAAACCTAGATGTTTTAAGTAATGTGCCAACTCCGGAAATAAGAATCTCCCCTCCTCCAGGGTTTGTTGTTACCATTGCTGGGTTTTTCTTGTTGTTCTTGTTCTCGTTCTCGTTCTTATTCTTGTTATCATTGTTCCTGTTCATTTGTTTACTGACTTTTCGGAACTAATTCTGGAAAGTCTGTATCCTTTGTTGTATGTGGCCACTATCTCTGCTTGGTTAGCTTAGTCCTTGCTCAGAAGTTCTGTGTATGTGTTGTTCCAGAGTTTTGAAAAAGCTGATTTTGACAACTTTTGCCAGTTTCCCCTTTGTTTTTATAGAGATGAGCATTATCAAAGGCCCTTACTCCTCCAATTTTGCTAACATCTGCTATCTGGGATTTTTTGAATGAGATATTCTTGGAGACTATGCAAACTGGAACCCAATCTATATTCTTTCTAGAAGACAACTTAATATTCTAAAATAAAAACCACCACTTTTGAACTTTTTAAATTAAGCCATAAAGAATTGAGTCCTTTCAAGATATCAGAACTCCCGTCAATTCAGTTTCCAATTCTGTACACCTCACATTCCTTAAATTTCCCTATTAACAATTTCCTTGAATTAATTTTGATACTTATTTTTAAAATGAAAAAGTCAACTTTAAATTAATGGCTCAGCAGAGTAAGAGATAAAATATCCATTAATTAAAGGTTTTAAGATAATAATCAAGGAATTTCATTACTGGAGGCTGTGTATTTAAGGATGAAAATATCCTCCAATCCTAAAAGAAATTCACCTAGCTTTCATTTAATAGAAACTTCTTATTCATCTCACGTTCATAAGAGTCAACTTCACTTTTTCATATATGTGAAAGAATAAATTCTTAACCATTTAGGAATAATATGCCTTTTTAGGAATCTAATAAAAACTGTAGACTCTTTTTCTGGAAAATGAACATATATACATAATTCTGCTTACAATTTAGGGGTTTCTTGGATACTCTAGAGCCTATAAGTTAAGAACCACTATTGAACAAAAAAAATATGATTTTAATGAGAAAACAGAGAACAGATATTCAAATAATTACAACATCTGACCTTCAATAGAGCGATAACAATGTAAAATATTAAAACATATATAAGTGGTCTTTACTATACATTTTTCATTTCAAAAGCTAATTTGTAAATTATATATTTAGAATTTATTACATATTTTTTCTTATAAAAATAATATTAGAAACAATGGTTGGGACTATTAAACTGCAAGTTTCTTAAGAATAGGTGCTCTTAAAATAGATAACTAATAAGGACCTACTGTATAGCACAGGGAACTCTTCTCAATACTCTGTAATGACCTATATGGAAAAAGAATCTAAAATATGTATAGGTATAAGTGATACACTTCGCTTTTTGCAGAAACTAATGCAACAATGTAAATCACCTATACTCTAATAAAAATTTTTTTAAAATAGGTGCTCTTTTTACTTGTCTTTGTATCATAATGACCTATCCAAATAAATAGCTTACTTTAGTTTCCCAGATGACACTTTACGAAACCTATTTTATTCAATAATGTATTTGAATACAAATGTACTAACAAGAAAAAATACTAACGCAATGACAAACATTAAATAAACCAAAAAGACAAAAATAAAATAAAAAAGAAAACATAAAGAATAAAATAGATTTTAAATTATCTGTTGCTTGAGAGACAGGCTTAATTAGAAGAGAATATAGGGCATTCCCTGGTGGTGCAGTGATTAAAACTCTGTGCTCCCAATGCAGGGGGCCCAGGTTCGATTTCTGATCAGGGAACTAGATCCCACACGCATGCCGCAACTAAGAGCTCGCATGCCACAACTAAGGAGCCCCCATGCTGCAACTAAGGAGCCCACGTGCTACAACTAAGGAGCCCGCGTGTCCCAACGAAGGAGCCCATATGCTGCAACTAAGGAGACAGTGAGCTGCAACTAAGGAGCCCTTGAGCCACAACTAAGGAGCCCACCTGCCTCAACTAAGACCCAGCACAACTAAATAAATTAATTTTAAAAAAAGAAGAGAATATAATGGTAAATATAGATATTTCTAGGTACTTTTGTTTAAACTTATAGATTCCTTTTTATTGTACTTCAAATTTCACTTCAAAATATGTTTCTTCTTAATACAACATCTCGTACCCTTAGCCATGAATAAGGTCATTTTTGGACACTAACAATTTGTAAATGGACTGGAAGGGCAAATATGTTTGGGAAAAATGTTGAGAGAGAAGATGGCGGAAGAGTAAGATGCGGAGATCACCTTCCTCCCAACAGATACATCAGAAATACATCTACACATGGAACTGCTCCTATAGAACACCCACTGAACGCTGGCAGAAGACCTCAGACCTCCCAAAAGGCAAGAAACTCTCCATGTACCTGGGTAGGGCAAAAGAAAAAAGAAAAAACAGAGACAAAAGAATAGGGACGGGACCTGCACCAGTGGGAGGGAGCTGTGAAGGAGGAAAGGTTTCCGCACACAGGGAAGTCCCTTCGCAGGCGGAGACTGCGGGTTGTGGAGGGGGGGAAGCTTCAGAGCCACGGAGCAGAGCGCAGCAACAGGGGTGCGGAGGGCGAAGAGGAGAGATTCCCGCACAGAGGAGCGGTGCCGACCAGCACTCACCAGCCCGAGAGGCTTGTCTGCTCACCCGCCGAGGTGGGCGGGGGCTGGGAGCCGAGGCTCGGGCTTCGGTCGGATCGGATTGCAGGGAGAGGACTGGGGTTGGCGGCGTGAACACAGCCTGAAGGGGTTAGTGCACCACAGCTAGCCGGGAGGGAGTCCAGGAAAAGGTCTGGACCTGTCTAAGAGGCAAGAGACTTTTTCTTCCCTCTTTGTTTCCTGGTACATGAGGAAAGGGGATTAAGAGTGCTGCTTAAAGGAGCTCCAGAGATGGGCACGAGCCGCGGCTATCAGCACGGACCGCAGAGACAGGCATGAGACGCTAAGGCTGCTGCTGCCGCCGCCAAGAAGCCTGTGTGCAAGCACAGGTCACTCTCCACACCACCCCTCCCAGGAGCCTGTGCAGCCCGCCACTACCAGGGTCCCGTGATCCAGGGACAACTTCCCCGGGAGAAAGCACGGTGCGCATCAGGCTGCTGCAATGTCATGCTGGCCTCTGCCGTCGCAGGCTCCCCCCGCATCCGTATCCCTCCCTCCCCCTGGCCTAAGCGAGCCAGAGCCCCCGAAGCAGCTGCTCCTTTAACCCCGTCCTGTCTGAGTGAAGAACAGACGCCCTCAGGCGACCTACACGCAGAGGCGGGGCCAAATCCAAAGCAGAACCCCGGGAGCTGTGCGAACAAAGAAGAGAAAGGGAAATTTCTCCCAGCAGCCTCAGAAGCAGCAGATAAAAGCTGTGCATTCAACTTGATGTACCTGCATCTGTGGAATACCTGAATAGACAACGAATCATCCCAAATTGAGGAGGTGGACTTTGGGAGCAAGATATATTATTTTTTCCCCTTTTCCTCTTTTTGTGAGTGTATATGTGTATACTTCTGTGTGAGATTTTGTCTGTATAGCATTACTTTCCCCATTTGTCCTAGGGTTCTGTCCGTCCGTTTTTTGTTTTTACTTTAAAAAAATTTTTTTCTTAATAACTATTTTTAATTTTAATAACTTTATCTTACTTTATTTTATTTTATTCTCTTTCTTTCTTTCTTTCTATTGTTTCTCCCTTTTATTCTGAGCCGTGTGGATGAAAGGCTCTTGGTGCTCCAGCCAGGCATCAGGACTCTGCCTCTGAGGTGGGAGAGCCAACTTCAGGACACTGGTCCACAAGAGACCTCCCAGCTCCATGTAATACCAAACGGCAAAAATCTCCCAGAGATCTCCATCTCAACACCAAGACCCAGCTTCACTCAACGACCAGCAAGCTACAGTGCTGGACACCCTATGCCAAACAACTAGCAAGACAGGAACACAACCCCACCCATTAGCAGAGAGGCTGCCTAAAATCATAATAAGTTCACAGACACCACAAAACACACCACCAGACGTGGACCTGCCCACCAGAAAGACAAGATCCAGTCTCATCCACCAGAACACAGGCACTAGTCCCCTCCACCAGGAAGCCTACACAACCCACTGAACCAACCTTAGCCACTGGGGGCAGACACCAAAAACAACGGGAACTACGAACCTGCAGACTGCGAAAAGGAGACCCCAAACACAGTAAGATAAGCAAAATGAGAAGACAGAAAAACACACAGCAGGTGAAGGAGCAAGGTAAAAACACACCAGACCTAACAAATGAAGAGGAAATAGGTAGTCTACCTGAAAAAGAATTCAGAGTAATGATAGTAAAGATGATCCAAAATCTTGGAAATAGAATAGACAAAATGCAAGAAACATTTAACAAGGACCTAGAAGAACTAAAGAGGAAACAAGCAACGATGAACAACACAAAAAATGAAATTAAAAATTCTCTAGAAGGGATCAATAGCAGAATAACTGAGGCAGAAGAACGGATAAGTGACCTGGAAGATAAAATAGTGGAAATAACTACTGCAGACCAGAATAAAGAAAAAAGAATGAAAAGAACTGAGGACAGTCTCAGAGACCTCTGGAACAACATAAAACGCACCAACACTAGAATTATAGGGGTCGCAGAAGAAGAAGAGAAAAAGAAAGGGACTGAGAAAATATTTGAAGAGATTATAGTTGAAAACTTCCCTAATATGGGAAAGGAAATAGTTAATCAAGTCCTGGAAGCACAGAGAGTCCCATACAGGATAAATCCAAGTAGAAACACACCAAGACACATATTAATCAAACTATCAAAAACTAAATGTAAAGAAAACATATTAAAAGCAGCAAGGGAAAAACAACAAATAACACACAAGGGAATCCCCATCAGGTTAACAGCTGATCTTTCAGCAGAAACTCTGCAAGCCAGAAGGAAGTGGCAGGATATACTTAAAGTGATGAAGGAGAAAAACCTACAACCAAGGTTACTCTACCCAGCAAGGATCTCATTCAGATTTGATGGAGAAATTAAAAGCTTTACAGACAAGCAAAAGCTGAGAGAGTTCAGCACCACCAAACCAGCTTTACAACAAATGCTAAAGGAACTTCTCTAGGCAAGAAACACAAGAGAAGGAAAACACCTACAATAACAAACCCAAAACATTTAAGAAAATGGGAATAGGAACATACATATCGATAATTACCTTTAATGCAAATGGATTCAATGCTCCCACCAAAAGACACAGACTGGCTGAATGGATACAAAAACAAGACCCGTATATATGCTGTCTACAAGAGACCCACTTCAGACCTAGGACACATACAGACTGAAACTGAGAAGATGGAAAAAGATATTCCATGCAAATGGAAATCAAAAGAAAGCTGGAGTAGCAATTCTCATATCAGACAAAATAGACTTTAAAATAAAGACTATTACAAGAGACAAAGAAGGACACTACATAATGATCAAGGGAACGATCCAAGAAGAAAATATAACAATTGTAAATATTTATGTGCCCACATAGGAGCACCTCAATACATAAGGCAAATACTAACAGCCATAAAAGGGGAAATGGACAGTAACACAATCATAGTAGGGGACTTTAACACCCACTTTCACCAATGGACAGATCATCCAAAATAAAAATAATTAAGGAAACACAGGCTTTAAATGATATATTAAACAAGATGGACTTGATATTTATAGGACATTCCACCCAAAAACAACAGAATACACATTTTTCTCAAGTGCTCATGGAACATTCTCCAGGATAGATCATATCTTGGGTCACAAATCAAGCCTTGGTAAATTTAAGAAAATTGAAATCGTATCAAGTATCTTTTCCGACCACAACGCTATGAGACTAGATATCAATTACAGGAAAAGATCTGTAAAAAAATACAAGCACATGGAGGCTAAACAATACACTACTTAATAATGAAGTGATCACTGAAGAAATCAAAGGGGAAATCAAAAAATACCTAGAAACAAATGACAATGGAGACACGATGACCCAAAACCTATGAGATGCAGCAAAAGCAGTTCTAAGAGGGAAGCTTATAGCAATACAATCCTACCTTAAGAAACAGGAAACATCTCAAATAAACAACCTAACCTTGTACCTAAAGCAACTAGAGAAAGAAGAACAAAAAAAACCAAAAGTTAGCAGAAGGAAAGAAATCATAAAGATCAGATCAGAAATAAATGAAAAAGAAATGAAGGCAACGATAGCAAAGATCAATAAAACTAAAAGCTAGTTCTTTGAGAAGATAAACAAAATTGATAAACCATTAGCCAGACTCATCAAGAAAAACAGGGAGAAGACTCAAATGAATAGAATTAGAAATGAAAAAGGAGAAATAACAACTGACACTGCAGAAATACAAAGGATCATGAGAGATTTCTACAAGCAACTATATGCCAATAAAATGGACAACCTGGAAGAAATGGACAGATTCTTAGAAATGCACAACCTGCCAAGACTGAACCAGGAAGAAATAGAAAATATTAACAGACCAATCACTAGCACTGAAATTGAAACTGTGAATGAAAATCTTCCAACAAACAAAAGCCCAGGACCAGATGGCTTCACAGGTGCATTCAATCAAACATTTAGAGAGGAGCTAACACCTATCCTTCTCAAACTCTTCCAAAATACAGCAGAGGGAGGATCACTCCCAAACTCATTCTACGAGGCCACCATCACCCTGATACCAAAACCAGACAAAGATGTCACAAAGAAAGAAAACTACAGGCCAATATCACTGATGAACATCGATGCAAAAATCCTCAACAAAATACTAGCAAACAGAATCCAATAGCACATTAAAAGGATTATACACCATGATCAAGTGGGGTTTATTCCAGGAATGCAAGGATTCTTCAATATACGCAAATCAATCAACGTGATACATCATATTAACAAATTGCAGGAGAAAAACCATATGATCATCTCAACAGATGCAGAGAAAGCTTTCGACAAAATTCAACACCCATTTATGATAAAAGCCCTGCAGAAAGTAGGCATAGAGGGAACTTTCCTCAACATAATAAAGGCCATATATGACAAACCCACAGCCAACATCGCCCTCAATGGTGAAAAACTGAAACCATTTCCACTAAGATCAGGAACAAGACAAGGTTGCCCACTCTCACCACTATTATTTAACATAGTTTTGGAAGTGTTAGCCACAGCAATCAGAGAAGAAAAAGAAATAAAAGGAATCCAAATCGGAAAAGAAGAAGTAAAGCTGTCACTGTTTGCAGATGACATGATACTATACAGAGGGAATCCTAAAGATGCTACCAGAAAACTACTAGAGCTCATCAATGAATTTGGTAGAGTAGCAGGATACAAACTTAATGCACAGAAATCTCTTGCATTCCTATACACTAATGATGAAAAATCCGAAATTGAAATTAAGAAAACACTCCCATTTACCACTGCAAAAAAAAGAATAAAATATCTAGGAATAAACCTACCTAAGGAGACAAAAGACCTGTATGCAGAAAATTATAAGACACTGATGAAAGAAATTAAAGATGATACAAATAGATGGAGAGATATACCATATTCTTGGATTGGAAGAATCAACATTGTGAAAATGACTCTACTACCCAAAGCAATCTACAGATTCAATGCAATCCTTATCAAACTACCACTGGCATTTTTCACAGAACTAGAACAAAAAATTTCACAATTTGTATGGAAACACAGAAGACCCCGAATAGCCAAAGCAATCTTGAGAACGAAAAATGGAGCTGAAGGAATCAGGCTCCCTGACTTCAGACTATACTACAAAGCTACTTTAATCAAGACAGTATGGTACTGGCACAAAAACAGAAATATAGATCAATGGAACAGGATAGAAAGCCCAGAGATAAACCCACGCACATATGGTCATCTTATCTTTGATAAAGGAGGCAAGCATATACAGTGGAGAAAAGACAGCCTCTTAAATAAGTGGTGCTGGGAAAACTGGACAGGTACATATAGAAGTATGAAATTAGAACACTCCCTAACACCATATAGAAAAATAAACTCAAAATGGATTACAGACCTAAATGTAAGGCCAGACACTATCAAACTCTTAGAGGAAAACATAGGCAGAACACTCTATGACATAAATCACAGCAAGATCCTTTTCGACCCAGCTCCTAGAGAAATGGAAATAAAAACACAAATAAACAAATGGGACCTAATGAAACTTAAAAGCTTTTGCACAGCAAAGGAAACCATAAACAAGACCAAAAGACAACCCTCAGAATGGGAGAAAATATTTGCAAATGAAGCAACTGACAAAGGATTAATCTCCAAAACTTACAAGCAGCTCATGCAGCTCAATAATAAAAAAACAAACAACCCAATCCAAAAATGGGCAGAAGACCTAAATAGACATTTCTCCAAAGATATACAGATTGCCAACAAACACATGAAAGAATGCTCAACATCATTAATCATTAGAGAAATGCAAATCAAAACTACAATGAGGTATCATCTCACACCGGTCAGAATGGCCATCATCAAAAAATCTAGAAACAATAAATGCTAGAGAGGGTGTGGAGAAAAGGGAACCCTCTTGCACTGTTGGTGGGAATGTAAATGGATACAGCCACTATGGAGAACAGTATGGAGGTTCCTTAAAAAACTAAAAATAGAACTACCATACAACCCAGCAATCCCACTACTGGGCATATACCCTGAGAAAACCATAATTCAAAAAGAGTCATGTACCAAAATGTTCATTGCAGCTCTATTTACAATAGCCAGGACATGGAAGCAACCTAAGTGTCCATCATCGGATGAATGGATAAAGAAGATGTGCCACATATATACAATGGAATACTATTCAGCCATAAAAAGGAACGATATTGAGTTATTTGTAGTGAGGTGGATGGAGTTAGAGTCTGTCATACAGAGTGAAGTAAGTCAGAAAGAGAAAAAGAAATACAGTATGCTAACACATATATATGGAATCTAAGGAAAAAAAAAAAGGTCATGAAGAACCTAGTGGCAAGACGGGAATAAAGACACCGACCTACTAGAGAATGGACTTGAGGATATGGGGAGGGGGAGGGGTGAGATGTGACAAAGTGAGAGAGTGGCATGGACATATATACACTACCAAACGTGAAATAGATAGCTAATGGGAAGCAACCACATAGCACAGGGAGATCAGCTCGGTGCTTTGTGACCACCTAGAGGGGTGGGATAGGGAGGGTGGGAGGGAGGGAGATGCAAGAGGGAAGAGATATGGGAACATATGTATACGTATAACTGATTCACTTTGTAATAAAGCAGAAACTAACACACTATTGTAAAGCAATTATACTCTAATAAAGATGTTAAAAAAAAAAAGAAAAATGTTGAAAGAAGTTGGGGGTGGAGGATACTGTTCAAAGGTTTTTATAATATAAAATAAATAACTTATTATTTATTATATATCTTATAATAAAATGTGTGCAAGTTAAAATAAAATAAGCTAGTGTGAAAATAAGCAATAGTATGTATAGGAACTCCACTGCAAATTTTTTTTCAAAAGGAAAAATAGTTGGGGTGGGGTGGAGTTGAAATTTTTATTCTGTTTCTTAATCATTGCGAGTGTCACTGTGCTAAAGAAGATGGGAAAACTACATTTTGGTGCCATAAATATAAAGGAACAATTGCACATTTTCATTTGAATAACATCAAACCCTTATCAAAACCAGATAAAGTCATGAGTAATATGCAGAATTCAATTGGATATCATTTAATATCTATAGGTTGTGACCCTACCATATAAGATCAATGAAATGCCCTAGCCTTGTCTTCAGAATAGGACTTGAAGATATTTATATACTCAAAGCAATGCCAAAGTGACAAATGAGTGAACTTCAGAAGACTTAACCTCAGAGACATGCATGATACGCCAACCCCATCTTTTTAAGTTTGGTGTTTGACTCCCTGGCTACGTGACAACAAAAGAGATTCAGGCTGGCAGTCTGGGTCTATAGCTAGAGAGATTCCTTGCTGAAGAAATCTGTCAATAAAGAACCTCAGCCAAGGGCTTCCCTGGTGGCGCAATGGTTAAGAATCCTCCTGCCAATGCAGGGGACACGGGCTCGAGCCCTGGTCCGGGAAGATCCCACATGCCGCAGAGCAACTACGCCTGTGCGCCACAACTACTGAAGCCTGCACGCCTAGAACCCGTGCTCCACAACAAGAGGAGCCACCACAGTGAGAAGCCCGCGCACCGCAACGAAGAGTAGCCCCCACTCACCACAACTAGAGAAAGCCCACGCGCAGGAACAAAGGCCCAACTCAGCCATAAATAAATAAATAAATACATAAATTTATTTTTTTTAAAAAAAGAAAGAACCTCAGACAACTGAGAAAGTAATTAACTGTCTCCATAAAAAATGTCTTTAGTCTGTAGATTCAGAATTAGGTATACTGATAAACAAAATCAACATAATATAGGTATACTGAGGAATTGATTTAGACTTGTCATTTTAAACTGGAATCTTATCTTACTAAATTCATCAACAGTATTAAAACATTTAAGAGAAATAAAGATTCAACACATCTGTATGTTTAATGAACTAGGTTTATACAAAATTACCTAAGTACTCAGAAAGTTTTTTGTTAAAATTAGTTGACAACTGAGGTACAGAAAATCAAATACAGTATATTAAACTTAAATGCAGTTAAAAAGTTTTAGGAAACATAATATAGTGGTAAAACCTGATTAGAAGTGAAGTTTAAATTCTGCTAAATTTATAAAATAATTTGTATTCAAAAGTAATAATAGCCAATTCCAAAATATGAAACCGTAAGATATAAAATCCCTAAATCTTACCTTAAGAATTGAAAGATTAAAGCACTAAAAAAAAAAAATCAGTCATTGTTTGTAACAACTTCTACGAATCTTCTACATTCAGTATATGGATAATAATAATTTAGAAGGTTTCAAAAAAGTATTTAAAAGTAATGATCCTGAAAAAGGATCTGCAGGAATAGATTAACTTGGAGCTCACAGTATCTGGGCTTCTACTTCTTAAAGTAAGATAACTGGATAAAATATAAATAGGCTACTCTGCCTTAGCTTTTCCAATTTAAACTATTAACTGCATTGCTCTTGGGATTGAGAAGGAAAGGACTTAAGAAGGATACGTCTTTTACTGGACTGCGAAAAAGTCTAAAGACAGAAGACAGGCTAATTAGAAACGTTAAAATAATAATTGTGCCATCTGAAGTGCGACCATATGTGAATCATGGCTACATGAAACTATGGCTTAAAACAGCAAAAAACAAACAAACCAAAAAAGCTTTTAAAATGCTTCTGTACTGTTTATAAATATTTATACATAAATATGATTAGCCATATCAATGTCTTGAAACAAAATTTTGAGTCCTGCAAGTCCTAGCAGTACTGTTCTTTCAAATTTACACATATACACCATAAGTGACTTAAGCAATATGTGATATATTAGTCTTTTAGTTCTATTAGGTCACAATCCTAAGGGTAATAAGTTATGGACTTGAAGGGAACTCATCTTAGTTTCTTTTGAATCTGCAATGATTATATTTGTGCCATTATTTCCCTTCTCACCCTTCCCATCCCATGTTCTATACTATAGGACTACAAGTTAGATCCTAAAAAATATATTTTCAGATTTTACTTCCTTTCTATTCAAAAAACATAGGCCAATAGCAATCCTAGATGACTTCATAACACTGTTAATCAAATCTAGCTATCTTTCAAATACTATGTTCTAGAAATCTGACAAACTAGAATGGAATTTAAACTGTCTCCACCCACTTCCCACTACATTACACCCTCTGCTTCCCCACCCCCAGATGAAGGTTAAGTTGATAGATGGATTGGAAATGAAATAAAGCCAGACATCAAATAACTTACTTGAAATCCATCTCTTACCTTCTGTACTTAACCCTGGACTTGATGTGAACTTGGCTACATCAACAATTTTTACAGCAAATTGTTGCCCAGTTTCTCTGTTGATGCATCGTCGTACAACACTGAAGGGACCCCTAAAAAAAAAATAATCCAAGTTTAATTTGTTGATTTTCTTAAGTTTCTATTTCCCTTCAACAGTTTATTCATATTTCATTGTCTACTATAGCCATAGCTTTCAAAATAGAATTTAATATAGTTTTGAACACATTTTTCTATAATTCATGAGGTAATTATTTATTTGAAGTTGATAAACCAGAAAAATAAGAAACAAATTTACTTTCAAAATCACTTTTAAAAATTTGAGATAGTGTTCTTATATTCAAGGCAAATAATCTCTGTAATTTTCTCTATATATTATCAGCATCTTAAACAAAATAATAGTTCACAGTGGTAGTGTATACAACTTTTACCTTTTGAACCAGAAACTTAAATCATTCTCTCATCTTAGCCATCACTTATCTAATCTTCACTAACAAGTCCTACTGAGTTTATCTCAAATATCTCTTAATCCTGTCCACTTCTCTGCATGACTCATACTGTAGTCTAAACCACTACCAGTTTCTACTAGGACCACTGAAAACTTGTTTCTCCCATTCATTCTTGCAGTGATGTTTTAAAAATGAAAATCTGATATTATGTTTCTGCTTAAAATCCCAGAGAGAAGGTATTTGCAACACATGTATTTAGTCAAAAACCAAAATACATAAATAATTCTTAAATAAGAAAATATACTACAAGGAAATCTGGGCAGAAGACTTAAATAGGCACTTGACAAAGAGAAAGCCCTACATGATTTAGTTTCCAACAACCTCTACAGTCTCACGTGAAATCACAGAGAAATCCTTCATCCTCCTCAAACTTCAAATTAGCATTATTCTCAACTGCCATAGGAAAGGAAGTAATTTCTACTAGCAAAACCAGTGGTCCAGTCACTTTCTTACCCAGTCCTCGCCTCAATTGAAATTGGTGGCTCTCAATATTGACCATACAGCTGAATCAACTGTGATGACTGATAAAATACCAATGCCCGGTCCCAGGCATTAAAAACACAAACACACACTCGGTTCCTTGTGATTAATAGTTATCAAATAAGTATCTGAACTAAAGATAATCCAACATGCTTGAATCAACTATTGATTAATGTAGAATGCAATTGCAATATACTGTAGTATTTTATTTGAAGGCTAATATGGTTTAAGTTATTAAATACACACACATGTACGTGTATACATGTATGTATTTCCCCCCTCCTCAGGAAACAAAACACTCTCATTGGTTTTTACAGGTAGAAACAGTACACCTGGATGCATGTGGTCAATCAGAAGACAGAGAAAAGTTCTTCATTTACAGTAGGACACTTATGATACTTTTGCCTTAAAGTGTAAGTTTGTCTTTATTCTTTCAGAGGACAGGCAAACGAATATAATCTAACCTAGACTTAAACATTTCTCTGAGATCATATGAATCAGTTGATTTCATCCCACCATCAATCATCAGGACATCAGTTACACTACAGTTTCAAATCTCTCTCTTCAAGCAACCTAACAAAGCTAAACTGGAAGGAAAAGAAATGGTAATAGCATACCTTTCAGAACTCTATAGGAAAAGGACCTTTTTGATAATCACTCAAAACTGTTCAAAGACTTTTCTCTGTGAGAAGACAATATAACAATGTGAGTCAGGACTCCCACAAATGTATTCATTCTCAATCTGGATGTCTTACTTGTGATTACTTATCCTGACAATAGCAAGCAATTTCAGGAAATGTTTAGAGTAATTGGTTTTTGTACACACATTAAACCCTTGGGACTCTATTTATATATACGTTTGTGTAGTATGCTTCAATTCACTACACCTTTTGGATACTTTCCAAGATCTGTATGTGGGATCATTTTTGGTCAATAGAGTCAATTCTTTACTTTTTCCTGTTTGAACAAAGGTGAGGAAGAAAACATAGCTTCTCCCCCAACCCTTTTAGTAATAGGAGAATGAAGAAAGCTAGGAAGAATCAAGAAAAAAGGGAATACTGATACCAAAAAAACCACCAAAAACGTGTTTAAGTCTGTGAATGAAAAAAAGGAACCAAATCCTTGGTTCTTTAGGCTACTTTTATAATGTGAGGCAAAGAAAATGAGTTTATCTCTGAACTATTGATGACCTGAAGATAGGTCACCAGTAAAGAGTTTCAAAGATCTGTCTCTCAGTGACATCCAGGGGTTAGAAAAGGTGAACCAAATTTAGTACACTAAAAAGACACTGAAAAATCTTTTAACTTCTTTTGGGATTTAATCCATCAACTGGAAACTCAGTGGAAACTGATAAAAATTTAAATGAGTATATAGTGTCTATAATTTTAGCAGGACTTGATTATATTTATTTCATCAAAATGCTAAAAAGACACAGGATATAAGAAAATCTGGCTTGTTTTCCCATCTTAAAATGGGGAGGAGAGTGTAATAAAATGTATGTAAAAACTTCTGTATTACACTTATTAATTATACTTGAATGACAGTTTAAGGAACAGCAAAAATTCAGGAGGCCTAGGTTTCAGTCTGGCCTAAACTCTTTTTTTGAATCTTGAAATTTCATCCTTATATTTTTAGTCTATGGTACAGTCGATTCTTGAATAATTATGGGGGGGGAAAAATACTGACAGAGGTAGTTGTAAGCCATCATTATAAACTACTATCTTTCTCATATTTCCACTAATTCTGGCCAGGGTATTAATCAAACTGGAATGATAAGATAATTGACGGCATTTCAGATTTGATAAAATCTATACTCTTTATCCAATTCTTTAAGAATACTGAATATTGATTGGGATTATGGCACAAGGTTCTACTCAAGGCAGTTGGCTGCTTTCAGAATACTAAGTTTTAAAGTAAAGGGTCAATTAAACTAGAATATGTTACAATTGAATATTTGCTATTACTTCCCTAAGGTTTTGAAAAGAATGTAGCTGTGTCTCTATGCAGACACAGAATAATCTCCTCTAGCTTTCATTAATGTGAAGAAAGGTCATGTCTAGGAATTGAACAATTATGATACCAAAAGTAAATACAGTTGGCCCTCTGTATCTGCAGGTTCCACATCTGTGTATTCAGCCAACCATGGATTGAAAATATATGAAAAAAAAAGTCTAGAAAGTTCCAAAAAGCAAAACTTGAATTTGCACTGGCAACTATTTACACAGCATTTACATTGTATTAGGTATTGTAAGTAATCTAGAGATGATTTGAAGTATATGGGGCATATGTGTGGGTTATATGCAAATAATATGCTATTTTATATAAGGAACTTGAGCATCCATGGAGTTTGGTATTGGCGGGGATCCTATAACCAATCCCCTGCAAATACTGAGGGACAATTGCACATCAAAAGGTGACTAGAATTAAACAAAATTATGCTAGAATATAGAATAATATATTGGTCTCCAGGATAATAGGATAGATTTAGCAAATGCATCTAAATTAACTTTTCTCCCCGAACCCATTAAAATGAGAGAAAAGGGGCTAAAGAAAATGTCTTAAAGGACTGGGAGAATGAGAGAATACAATAGTAATTAATAATCAAATTTTGAAAGCAAGAAAGCAGATGGAATAATGGTAACTGGCTTAGCATTCATAGGAAAGCCAAATTGCAAGGAGAAAATAAGAATAGTTCTCAGAACCAAACTCATTTACACTACAGAATTCTCAGGAAGCACATGAACTGGCAGCACCAGATAACTCTGAGAAAGAGATTGTGGGGCTAAACTAACAAGGTTTGAGTGAAATCTATTAGAGAAGCAGTTAAGAGTCTTAGATCCTCCTCCTCTACTCAATCCACTGGGTAACTACCCTGCCTCATCCTCACAGAGGTCCATTTTCTGGAGAGGGTAAAACACAGGGTCTTAGAACTGGGGACAGAAGGCAGTTGAGGAAGTGGATACTATATGAAAAGCAAGGGGTTTATGTGATCACACACAAACTGAATGTAGACAGCCCATCCCCATTTCCCATTAACAGGGGGGAATGTTAGAAGCTAGATCTTTACCCTTCAGGCAGGAAAGGAAAGATTTTCTATTGAATATGTGACCAGCCCAGAAGGAAAGACCTAAAAATAATGACGTTATATTGTTCAAACCACTCAACCAGATCACCTTCCTTGAAATCCAAAGTCAACAAGTTCTGCCACAAGTTCAGAGTTTTCAATCAGCTTTCCAACCTCGGCATTGTTGGCATTTTGGGCTGAATAGTTCTTTGTTGTGCAAGGATGTCCTGTGCATTGCAGGGTGCCTAACAGCGTCTCCAGCCTCTACCTGGAGATGACAGTAGCACCCCCTCGGCCAGTTTTGCCAAGCAAAAATGTCTCTAAACGTTGTCAAATGTCCCTCAAGAACCACTGCTCTATTCCTAATCATAAGTAGATAACCAACCTCCCAAAACATCTGGAGAAGAGTCTAATTTGGAAGACAGAGATCAAAACAGAAAGTGCAACTTAGAGGAAACAGACTAAACAAGAAAAAAACTTCCAACTACCATTAATGTCCTTGGAAAGATACTATAACTATGAAACAAAAACAGAACTTTCAGAAGACAAAATGAGGGCTCTTGAAAACTAAATATATGAAGAAATTTAAAACTCAATAGAAGGGCTGGCAGATAAAGTTGAGGAAATTTCCCAGAAAGTAGAACCAAAAGAACAAAGAAACTGGAAGGGAGGAACTCAATCCAAGAACATTTCCCAGACCTTAAATCCTGAGTTGTCCAAATTAAAAGGAGCCAGAAGGGGGAAAAGCAAAAAATAACATACAAGAGAACTCCCATAAGGTCATCACCTGATTTCTCAGCATAAACTCTGCAAGCCAGAAGGGAGCGACAAAATATATTTAAAATGATAAAAGGGAAGAACTTACAACCAAGAATACTTCACCCAGCAAGGCTCTCACTCAGATTTTTTTTTTAACATCTTTATTGGAGTATAATTGCTTTACAATGTTGTGTTAGTTTCTGCTGTATAACAAAGTGAATCAGCTATATGTATACATCAAAAACTTTACAGACAAGCAAAAGCTAAGAGAATTCAGCACCACCAAACCAGCTTTGGAAAAAATGCTAAAGGAACTTCTCTAAGCAGAAAAGAAAAGGCCACTACTAGAACCAAGAAAATTACAAATGGAAAAGTTCCCCAGTAAAGGCAAACATAAAGTAAAGGTAGAAAATCATCTACATACAAATATGATATAAAACCCAGCAATTGTAAGAAGAGGAGAACACAAATGCAGGATATTGGAAATGCATTTGAAATTAAAAGGCCAGCAACTTAAAACAATCTTGTGTATATATAGACTGCTATATCAAAACTCATGGTAACTGCAAACCAAAAATCTACAATACACACACACAAAAAAGAAAAAGGAATCCAAACACAAAACTAATGTTAGTCATCAAATCACAAGACAAGAGAACAAATGAGGAAGGGAAGAAAAAAGACCTACAAAAACAAATCCAAAACAATTAAGAAAATGGCAATAGGAACATACATATCAATAAGTACCTTAAATGTAAACGGATTAAATGCTCCAACCAAAAGACACAGACTGGCTGAATGGATACAAAAACAAGACCCATATATATGCTGTCTACAATAGACCTACTTCAGATCTAGGGACACATACAGACTGAAAGTAAGGGGATGGAAAAAGGTATTCCATACAAAGAGAAATCACAAGAAAGCTGGAGTAACACTACTCATATCAGACAAAATAGACTTTAAAATAAAGACTATTACAAGAGACAAACAAGGACACTACATAATGATCAAGGAATCAATCCAAGAAGAAGATAAAACAATTGTAAATATATATGCAGCCAACATAGGAGCACCCCAATATACAAAGCAAATACTAACAGCCATAAAGGGAGAAATCGACAGCAACACAATAATAGTGGGGGACTTTAACACCCCACTTTCATCAATGGACAGATCATCCAGACAGAAGAGCAATAAGGAAACACAGACCTTAAATGAAACAGCAGACCAGATGAACTTAATTGATATTTATAGAGCATTCCATCCAAAAGCAGCAGAATACACATTCTTCTCAAGTGCACACGGAACACTCCCCAGGACTGACCACATGCTGGGCCACAAGGCAAGCCCCGGTAAATTTAAGAAAATTGAAACCATATGAAGCATCCTTTCCGATCACAACACTATGAGATTAGAAAAAAACTACAAGAAAAAAACTATAAAAAACACAAACAAGTGGAGGCTAAACAATATGCTACTAAACAACAAATGGATCACTGAACAAATCAAAGAGGAAATCAAAAAATACCTAGAGACAAATGAAAATGAAAGCACAATGATCCAAAACCTATGGGATGCAGCAAAAGTAGTTCTAAGAGGGAAGTTTATAGCAATACAATCTTACCTCAGGAAACAAGAAAAATCTCAAATAAACAACCTAACCTTACACCTAAAGCAACTAGAGAAAGAAGAACAAGTAAAACCTAAAGTTAGTAGAAGGAAAGAAATCATAAAGATCAGAGCAGAAATAAATGAAATAGAGACAAAGAAAACATCAGCAAAGATCAATGAAACTAAAAGCTGGTTCCTTGAAAAGGTAAACAAAATTGATAAACCTTTAGCCAGACTCATCAAAAAAAAAGAAAAAAGGAGAGGACTCAAATCAATAAAATTAGAAATGAAAAAGGAGAAGTTACAACTGACACCACAGAAATACAAAAGATCATGAGAATACTACAAGCAACTGTATGCCAATAAAATGGACAACCTGTAAGAAATGGACAAATTCTTAGAAAGGTACAGTCTCACAAGACTGAACCAGGAAGAAATAGAAAATATGAACAGACCAATCACCAGTAGTGAAGTTGAAACCATGATTTAAAAACTCCTAACAAACAAAAGTCTGGGACCAGATGAATTCACAGGCGAATTCTATCAAACATTTGATAGAGGGATAGAGTTAACACCTATCCCTCTGAAACTATTCCAAAAAATTGCAGAGGAAGGAATACTCCCAAACTCATTCTATGAGGTCACCATCACCCTGATACCAAAACCCAACAAAAATACCACAAAAAAAGAAAATTACAGGCCAATATCACTGATGAATATAGATGCAAAAATCCTCAACAAAATATTAGCAGTCCGAATCCAACAATACATTAAAAGGATCATACACCATGATCAAGTGGGATTTATCCAAGGGATACAAGAATTTTCAATATCCACAAATCAAACGGTGGGATACACCACGTCAACAAATTGAAGAATAAAAACCACATTATCATCTCAACAGATGCAGAAAAAGCATTTGACAAAATTTAGCACCCATTTACAATAAAAATTCTCCAGAAAGTGGGCATAGAGGAAACATACCTCAACATAATAAAGACCATATATGACTAACCTACAGCTAACATCATACTCAACGATGAAAAGCTGAAAGCATTTCCTCTAAGACCAGGAACAAGACAAGGATGGCCACTCTTGCCACTTTTATTCAACACAGTTTTGGAAGTCCTAGCTACGGCACTCAGAGAAGACAATGAAATAAAAGGAATCCAAATTGGAAAAGAAGAAGTACAATTGTCACTGTTTGCAGATGACATGACACTATACATAGAAAATCCTAAAGATGCTACCAGGAAACTACTAGAGCGCATCAATGAATCTGGTAAACTTGCAGGATACAAAATTAATACACAGAAATCCCTTGCATTCCTATACACTAACAATGAAAGATCAGAAAGAGAAATTAAGGAAACAATCCCATTTACCATCGCATCAAAAAGAATAAAATACTTAGGAATAAACCTACCTAAGGAGACAAAAGACCTGTACTCTGAAAACTATAAGACAGTGATGAAAGAAATCAAAGATGACACAAACAGATGGAGAGATATACCACATTCGTGGATTGGAAGAATCAGTATTGTCAAAATGACTATACTATCCAAGGCAATGTACAGATTCAATGTAATTCCTATCAATGCAATGATAGGAAAACCAGACAAAAAGCAGAGCTGGAGGAATTGGGCTCCTTGACTTCAGACTATACTACAAAGCTACAGTCATCAAAACAGTATGGTACTGGCACAAAAACAGAAATATAGATTAATGGAACAGGATAGAAAGCCCAGAAATAAATCCACATACATACGGTCAATTAATCTACAACAAAGGAAGCAAGACTATACAATGGAGGAAAGACAGTTTCTTCAATAAATGGTGCTGGGAAAACTGGACAGCCACATGTAAAAAAATGAAATTAGATCATTCTTTAACACCATACACAAAAGTAAACTCAAAATGGATTAAAGGCCTAAATGTAAGACCAGATGCTATAAAACTCTTAGAGGAAAACAGAGGCAGAACACTCTGACATAAATCGCAGCAACATCTTTTCTGAGATGTCTCCTAGAGTAATGGAAATAAAAACAAAAATAAACAAATGGGACCTAATTAAACTCAAAAGCTTTTGCACAGCAAAGGAAACCATAAACAAAACGAAAAGACAGCCCACAGAATGGGAGAAAATATTTGCAAACAATGCAACCAACAAAGGATTAGTCTCCAAAATTTACAAACAGCTACTGCGGCTCAATATTAAAAAAACAAACAACCCAATCAAAATATGGGCAAAAGACCTAAATAGGCATTTCTCCAAAGAAGACATACAGATGGCCAAGAGGCACATGAAAAGATGCTCAACATCGCTAATTATTAGAGAAATGCAAATCAAAACTACAATGAGGTATCACCTCACACCAGGCAGAATGGCCATCATTAAAAAATCTACAAACAATAAATTCTGGAGAGGGTGTGGAGAAAAGGGAACCCTCCCACACTGTTGGTGGGAATCTAAACTGGTACAGCCACTATGGAGAACAGTATGGAGGTTCCTTAAGAAACTAAAATTAGAGCTACCATATGATCCAGCAATCCCACTCCCGGGCATATACTCAGAGAAAACCATGGTTCGAAAGGATACATGCACCCCAGTGTTCACTGCAGCACTGTTTACAATAGCCAAGACATGGAAGCAACCTAAATATCCATCAACAGATGAATGGATAAAGAAGATGTGGTATATTTATATGATGGAATACTACTCAGCCATAAAAAAGAATGAAATAATGCCATTTGCAGCAACATGGATGGACCTGGAGATTATCATACTAAGTGAAGTAAGTCAGACAAAGACAAATATAATATGATATTGCTTATATGTGGAATCTAAAAAAAAATTATACAAATGAACTTATTTATAAAACAGAAATGGACTCACAGACATAGAGAACGAACTTATGGCTACCAGGGGGGAAGGGGGGGTAGGGATATATTGGGAGTTTGGGATTTACATGTAAACAGTGCTATGTTTAAAATAGGTAACCAACAAGGACCTACTCTATAGCACAGGGAACTCTGCTCAATATTCTGTAACAACCTACATGGGAAAAGAATTTGAAAAAGAATAGATACATGCATATGTATAACTGAATCACTTTGCTGTACACCTGAAACTAACACAACATTGTTAATCAACTATACCCCCATATAAAATAAAAATTTTAAAGAAAAGCACCCATGAAGTACTCAGCAAAATAGATAAGACACATGTCCACACATGCCACTGTGAAATTTAAGAACCCTAAGGGCTACAAAACGTTCAGATTTCCAGCAGTAGGGGTAAGGGTGCTCAAGGAGGGGAGGATGATATAGTTCACACACAATGGATCAGGCACTGCAATGGCTTCTGATCTCTCAATGGCAACACTAGAAGCAATGAGACATTAGAGCGACACCTTCAGAATCATGAAGGAAAAATATTTCTAACCTTTAAAGTCTACATTGAGTCAGAAAAATCAATAATAAAAAAACATTTTCAGACATGAAAAAGCTCAATACATTACTTGCCATGCATACTTCCTGAAGAAATTATTGTAGGATGTGTTTGCTAGAACAAGAGAGTGGACCAGTAAAAAAGGACGCCAAGGGACAGCAAACAGGAGATTCAACACAGGAATACAAGAGAGTGAGATCTCAGGCTGCCAGCTAAGCACTGAGCAGAGGTTAACTAGAGAGCCATCAAAGATTCCCAATGCCACTGATCACCTCTTTAACTTGAAAACAGAAGAACCACGTAATCTGGGGCCAGGTTCCTCTGTTTTGCTTTTTCTGACCAGGGGCTGATGAGATTCCTGCTCCTCTCTGCTGCCTCGATCAGCAGAGGACTCTCATTTCAGCCCACAGCAGTGCTCTCAGGAATAGCTGAGCGGGAGGCAGCCTCAGCGAGCTGAAAAGCAGGAAATGCAGAGCAGAGCATGCCCCCTGACCGCATTCCTGCTGGATGTTCAGTACCCAGCGCTGCACTATAGCACGGATGTCCTGCCTGTGAAGAGCCCCATGTTCTGGGATTTACTCGGGATTTTGCCAACGGACTTGCCAGCAAGGGCTCCTATATGCTCTCAGGTATCTGAAGCCAGACTGTGAACAAAAGGTTCTGTTCAGCTTCTCTTCATCTGAGTCTTCACACAATAGTGGTATTATTGCCCTTTCTTTACACAGCTAAGTTTGTGCTTGCTACTCAGTTTTTAATGAATAAACAATATACTGTTTAGGGATATATACATAGATGGTAAAGCTATAAAGAAAACCAAAAGGAATCATTAGTATAAAAGCCAGGGTAGTGGTTACGGGGAGAAGGAGACTGTGACTGGGAAGGGGCACACAGTGGCTTTTAAAGGTACTAGTAATATTCTATTCTTAACTTGGATGATGGATTCATGGGTTTTCATTTCATTAGTATTCTTTAAAATACACACACTCGCGTGCACACACATAAACTGTATGCACTCCTCCACAAATATATTTCCCAGGTAAAAATAACATTTTAAACAGCTGAGGGTACATCCCTAAGATCTCGCTAATCAAAAGAGGTCTTAATTTTTAAAATATCTGTACAATACAAATTATTTTAAGTGACTTGATATATATAAATGAAGAAAAACTATGTTTACATTCTCAAACATAAAGTCAGTATTGACTATGTTCATTGTAATTCTACATCTAATTGAACTAAATTTAATATACATTAAGTTGTTACATGTAAATTTTGGAGTGACATCTATAATGTAAAGTTCTCACCCTGTGAGAGGTTTACAGACAAAAACTTACATCGTATATGAGGAAACCTTCAATAAATGAGGTGAACTTCCTGTCCATATCACAGGCCTAGAAGCTTCATCACATTTATAATGAATTGTGCAATGTACTACAATAGATGTAGGAAAACCGTGAAGAACAACAACCAATTAACCAAAGGGAAGATAAGGGTGGGGGAAATGAAGACCAAAAACAAATTCATACACACACACACACACACACACACACATACACACAAACATACATACATACAACACAGTTGACATATAGTCAGTCCTCATTATTTGCAGATTAAGTATTTGTTAAGTCACTTACTAAAATTTATTTGTAACCCAAAATCAATATTCACAGCACTTTCACAGTCATTCACGGACACATGCATAGCAGTGAAAATTTTGAGTCACCTGACACGTTACCAGCTGAGGTTGAACAAGGTGATGCTCTGCCTTCTTGTTTCAGCTCTCACTGTAAGCAAGTGTCCTTTTTGCCATTTAATTAGTGCATTTTGTGTTTTTTGTTGGTGATTTCACTGTTTATAATGGCCCCCAAGTGTACTGCCGAAGTACTCTCTTGTGTTTCTAAGTGCAAGAAGGCTGTGGCATGTCTTATGGAGAAAATACACTTTGGGTAAGCTTCATTCAGGCATAAATTACACGGCTATTGGTCATGAGTTCAATGTTAATGAATCAAGTATACATATGAAATAAGGTGTCTTTAAACAGGTTATGTATTGATTAGTTGAAGAAAACATGACAGAAGGCTCACAGGAACCTAACCCTGCATTTCACCTAGGAGCAATGATTCAGTATTTACTCATTCAGTGTTCATGGCAACTTTTTAGAACATAACTACCACAAATAATGAGCATCGACTGTGTATGTGCATAATACACACATATGTATGTGCATTTAATTTATGTAATATATATGCAATATTATGTTACATGTATTGGCTGGCCAAAAAGTTCGTTCAGGTTTTTCCGTAACCCAAACGAACTTTTTGGCCAACCCAATATTTATATTAGAAGATAAACTCAATGAGTGTACGGTATACATTAGGCCCTCATGAAATATTTGGTGAATGATATCAAAGACAAACTAGGAATGAACAAACCACTGAAAAACTTATATCACAGAATTTTACATAAACATATACAATTTTGAGAAATCATGGTACTTCTAGGTATTTTTCCACTTATTTACTAAATCTGCATCTTGCTACTACTGTCTATACAGTTCTGATGTTAGGAACTGAGGGAAATAGATGGTGGGTGGGCAAAAAGAAAACAAAGCAAAAATATAATAGTAATGATGACAATATTAGCAGTAAGAACATAATACTGAAAATGATACTCTATAGACACATAAATGTATATAAGAATGATACCTAATAGATATAACAATGGTCCTTTTCCTCTTATTTCAACACTGTTGGTTTAGTCATTACCACTAAAGAAGAGCTTATCATTCCATCTATAAATCCTTTCCTTGTCTTCCTGTTTCTTTGTGGTAGTGAAAGGGGAACAGAAATGTTGTTCTGAAACGTTTTTTCTCTTTAATACTTCTGGTACCCACTCTCACCACCAACATATACACTTTCATAAACACACCAAACTGAGTTACTTTAGGTATAGTGACTAAACCAAAGGAAAAAAGTCTGCCTAATCATAGTTACTGCTAAAGAAACACACATAGAGTGGGAAATTATTAAAATCAAAGTCTGAGGAACTGTTGCCTAAATGTTAACAATTAAAGACCTGACAAAGGAATTAAGCTCAGTACAGTTCAGATCATTCCTTGAAAATAGAAAGGGCAGGCTTATTTGAAAAAGTTGGCAATGGATCTCCAAAATGCTAACAGAACAAATTTGGCTCAACTGTCAAAGATGAGTAATTCATAGTGTTAAGACTAGCATTTACTAACTTGGAACCTGTATTGGCATAATTAGTACTTCTGTCAAACCTTGACAGTTCAGTGAAAAATTTAGCAGGCCTTGCTTTAGATTTTATATAGCACATCATCCTCTGGTCTGAGTCTACGTATGCTACATTCACCGTTTACTACTTTTATGCAAGGACTTCAGGGCATACATAGCAGTCTCTGCGGATCCAGAAGTTCTGGGAAATCTGATTGGTATATGTGCGTGTGTGGGTGTGTTTGAAGGGCTGGGGTTAGTTAGAGCCAAGATAGAGGGATATGGACTCTAGGTCTTTGTTAGCTGGTATATGATGGAGCATGTATCAAGGAGAGTTGCTGAGAGAGGAGAAAAAAATATTTTTGTAACAGATAAGAAACAGGGAAAAAGGGACATAGACATAAGAGGAAAGAAATGAAAAAGAAAACACATAAAGGACTGTAAGATAAACATATCCCGAAGTAAGAACTCTGACTTGGTTGTACATGTTTTGGCCTTTTTAGCTCAATATGTAAAGAACTTTCACAAATAGATATTGAAGCAGTAACATTTTAAAAATTCTATTGATATTTGCACATTTTATCTTATTCATTTATCTCATTTTCCCTAATGGAAATAAGACCAAAAAAATACAAAGAACAAACAAAAAACGATTAATAAAGCAATTCTTACCCTCAGGACACTCCCAATCTAATAGATTGCTATAGGTATATGTACATAATTTCAGTATATTATAGAACAAAGTATTGAAACAGTATAATATAAAGAATTTATTATCTGTGGATAGGAAGGTGGTCAGAGAAGGCCTCTATGAGACAGGGACACTTAGGAGGGCTTAGAAAGGTGAATAAGAGTTTTATTCAGGCCAACAAGGGAAAAGGGAAAATTCTAGAAATAAGTAGTAGCATGTGCAACAGCCTGGAGCCAAGTCAAAGCATGGCATGCAATGGATACTAAAAGCTGTTTGGTATTGCTGGCATGAAAAACTGGAGGGTGAGAAGTGGCTGGAAAAGGAGAAGGGCGTCAGAGATCACTGTGACAGAAGAATGGAAGATAGGATGAGGAGTGAGTGGGGGCCAGTCAGGAAGTTATTACATTAGCCTAAGCATAACATGATAAAGACCTAAACCAATGCCTCAGTAGAGGCAACTGAGAGAGACTTAAAATAAATTGACAAGACAACGTACTGAATGATTAGCTAGGGGATGGTTGGGGGTTGGTTGAAAGAATGACGTACAGATTTCTGGCAAAAGTTACAGGGTAAATAATGATACCACCAAATGAGAGAGCGACTACTATAGGAGAAAGAACTGGTAGAAGAAGAAAGAAGCTGAGAAAGAAAGGAGACACATGACTGTGTTTTGAAAATACCAATTTCAGAAATAGTGATTTCCATGGACCAAGGCAGAGATTTAGAGAGCACAATTAGATAGGAGTATAAAGTTCAAGGAAGGGGTCAACATATAGATGATGAAGGTAACATCAACTACCATTTGCAACATACCATGTGCCAAGCACGCTGCTGAGAACTTTATATAGATTCTCTCATTTATTAAAATTTATTTATCATTATTTATCATAATAGCGAATATACTGTTAGCCCCCATTTTATAGACTAGGAAACTGAGGCTAAGCCAGGTTGTCTATGGCCAAACAGTTAGTGAATGGTAAAGTCAGGACTGAAGCCTAGACATACCAAACTCTAAAATCTAAGTTCTCATCTCTATACTCCCTAGGAAGCATGAGTGAACAGGAGCCATTGATGTAAATGAGAATACAGACCAAAAAGGACAGAAGACTGAACTCCAGAAAACATGGACATATCCCCCAATTCCTCCCCAAGGAATTGCTGGAAACACCCCCACAGAAAGACTACAAGAAGCCCAGAAAGAAAAAAGAAGTGCCAGAAAGAAAAAAGAAGTGCTAAAGACTACAAGAAGCCCAGAAAGAAAAAAGAAGTGCAAGTTCTTAGAACATATTATCTTGCAAGTACAGCCATGAAGACCAAATGCTTAGAAGGGTCTGCCCTAGACATGAACACAGTTCTCCCCATTCTTCTCAAGGCTGGCACAAGAAAAGTGTAATTTTCACTTTTAAATTAAGAGCTACACATTCACATTTTGCTATTTTCTAAATGTGGGACTATATATCAAAAACTGGCCAAATGAAAATATTTAATAGAGAAAGAACTTTGTGGAAACATGCGCCTGACCTCTTCTCCTAGTGTTCATGAACTTAATTACTTATAATTAGTACAGGTGGTCATTTTTATCCACAGGTTCTGCATCTGTAGATCCAAACAACTGCAGATCGAAAATATCTGGCGAAAAAAAAAACCTCCAGAAAGTTCCAAAAAGCAAAACTTAAATTTGCTGCACACCAGCAACTATTTACATAGCATTTACATTGTATTAGGTATTTTAAGTAATCTAGAGATGATTTAAAGTATATGAGAGGATGTGCGTAGGTTATACACAAATATTATGCCATTTTATAAGGTACTTGAGCATCAGAGGATTTTGGTATCCACAGGGGTCCTGGAAGCAATCCTCCACGGATATTGAAATGACTGTACTAATATTATTAGAACTGTCAAATTCTGTGTGCATAATCCAGTCTTATAAGCTGAAACTAATAATTATGGAAGTCTGACACTATGAAATTACATTGTAAATCCTATTTATAAAAGGAATGTGTTCTGTTAATATGTCACTAACATAGGTTGTTTCCAAATACTACATTAGCCTATAATAGTATTTTTGCCTGCCATTAATTACAACTCTGCATCTAAGAGGGGGAGGGGGAATTAACATTTGAACTCAGAAGTTGCTATCTTCATTAACAGATTTTTTTCCAGTGACATTTCTGTGGAGTACTGTTAATCTCTTCCCCTTCAGAACCATGTTTTATGGATCTCCATAACAAGTTAGATCCACTTCTGAGTTAATAAAATTTAATTTATTTATTTTTATTAAATAAAATTTAAATTAAATAAGTTAGTAAAAGAAATTGCAAAGCCATCAATACTCCTTTCTCTATTATTCATTTTAGTTGCATCAGGATTATGCAAAATTTATATAGTAGCATAGAAACAAAAACGTAACTAACACTCTAAATTGGGGTTTCCCAAATTGGAGTCTTGTAAAATCCTTAAAGAATATAAGTTTCGGAGGATTAACCAACATGGCGGAGTAGAAGGACGTGCTCTCACTCCCTCTTGCGAGAGCACCAGAATCACAACTGGCTGCTGGACAATCATCGACAGGAAGACACTGGACTTCACCAAGGACGATACCCCACGTCCAAGGACAGAGGAGAAGCCACAGTGAGACGGTAGGAGGGGCGCAATCAGAGTAAAATCAAATCCCATAACTGCTGGGTGGGTGACTCACAGACTGGCGAGCACTTATACCACAGAAGTCCACCCACTGGAGTGAACGTTCTGAGCCCCACGTCAGGCTTCCCAACCTGGGGGTCCGGCAACGGGAGGAGGAATTCATAGAGAATCAGACTTTGAAGCCTAGTGGGAATTGATTGCAGGACTTCGACAGGACTGGGGGAAACAGAGAACCCACTCTTGGAGGGCGCACACAAAATAGTGTGTGCATCAGGACCCGGGGGAAGGAGCAGTGACCCTGGGGGAGACTGAACCAGACATAACTGCTGGTGTTGGGGGGTCTCCTGCAGAGGCGGGGGCTGGCTCTGTTTCACCGTGGGGACAAGGACACTGGCAGCGGAGGTTCTGGGAAGTACTCCTTGGCGTGAGCCCTCCCAGAGTCTGCCATTAGCCCCACCAAAGAGCCCGGGTAGGCTCCAGTGTTGGGTTGCCTCAGGCAAAACAACCAACAGGGAGGGAACCCAGCCCCACCCAGCAACAGTCAAGTGGATTAAAGTTTTACAGAGCTCTGACCACCACAGCAACAGTCAGCTCTACCCACCTCCAGAGCCTCCCATCAAGCCTCTTAGATAGCCTCAACCACCAGAGGGCAGACAGCAGAAGCAAGAAAAACTACAGTCCTGCAGCCTGTGGAACAGAAACCACATTTACAGAAAGATAGACAAGATGAAAAGGCAGAGGGCTATATACCAGATGAAGGAACAAGAAAAAACCCCAGAAAAACAACTAAATGAAGTGGAGATAGGCAACCTTCCAGAAAAAAGAATTCAGAATAATGATAGTGAAGATGATCCAGGACCTTGGAATAAGAATGGAGGCAAAGATTGAGAAGATGCAAGAAATGATTAACAAAGACCTAGAAGAATTAAAGAACAAACAAACAGAGATGAACAATACAATAACTGAAATGAAAACTACACTAGAAGGAATCAATAGTAGAATAACTGAGGCAGAAGAACGGATAAGTGACCTGGAAGACAGAATGGTGGAATTCACTGCTGCGGAACAGACTAAAGAAAAAGGAATGAAAAGAAATGAAGACAGCCTAAGAGACCTCTGCGACAACATTAAACGCAACAACATTCGCATTATAGGGGTCCCAGAAGGAGAAGAGAGAGAGAAAGGACCAGAGAAAATATTTCAAGAGATTATAGTCGAAAACTTCCCTAACATGGGAAAGGAAATAGCCACCCAAGTCCAGGAAGCGCAGAGAGTCCCATACAGGATAAACCCAAGGAGAAGCACGCCGAGACACATAGTAATCAAAGTGGCAAAAATTAAAGACAAAGAAAAATTATTGAAAGCAGCAAGGGAAAAACGACAAATAACATACAAGGGAACTCCCATAAGGTTAACAGCTGATTTCTCAGCAGAAACTCTACAAGCCAGAAGGGAGTGGCATGATATACTTCAAGTGATGAAAGGGAAGAACCTACAACCAAGATTACTCTACCCGGCAAGGATCTCATTTAGATTTGATGGAGAAATCAAAAGCTTTACAGACAAGCAAAAGCTAAGAGAATTCAGCACCACCAAACCAGCTCTACAACAAATGCTAAAGGAACTTCTCTAAGTGGGAAAAAAAAGAGAAGAAAAGGACCTACAAAAACAAACCCAAAACAATTAAGAAAATGGTAATAGGAACATACATATCGATAATTACCTTAAACGTGAATGGATTAAATGCTCCAGCCAAAAGACACAGGCTTGCTGAATGGATACAAAAACAAGACCCATATATATGCTGTCTACAAGAGACCCACTTTAGACCTAGGGACACATACAGACTGAAAGTGAGGGGATGGAAAAAGATATTCCATGCAAATGGAAATCAAAAGAAAGCTGGAGTAGCTATACTCATATCAGATAAAATAGACTTTAAAATAAAGAATGTTACAAGAGACAAGGAAGGACACTACATAATGATCAAGGGATCAATCCAAGAAGAAGATATAACAATTATAAATATATATGCACCCAACATAGGAGCACCTCATTACATAAGGCAATTGCTAACAGCTATAAAAGAGGAAATTGATAGTAACACAATAATAGTGGGGGACTTTAACACCTCACTTACACCAATGGACAGATCATCCAAAATGAAAATAAATGAGGAAACAGAAGCTTTAAATGACACAATAGACCAGATAGATTTAATTGATATTTATAGGACATTCCATCCAAAAACAGCAGATTACACGTTCTTCTCAAGTGCGCACGGAACATTCTCCAGGATAGATCACATCTTGGGTCACAAATCAAGCCTCAGTAAATTTAAGAAAATTGAAATCATATCAAGCATCTTTTCTGACCACAACGCTATGAGATTAGAAATGAATTACAGGGGAAAAAGCGTAAAAAACACAAACACATGGAGGCTAAACAATACGTTACTAAATAACCAAGAGATTACTGAAGAAATCAAAGAGGAAATCAAAAAATACCTAGAGACAAATGACAATGAAAACACGACAACCCAAAACCTATGGGATGCTGCAAAAGCAGTTCTAAGAGGGAAGTTTATAGCTATACAAGCCTACCTAAAGAAACAAGAAAAATCTCAAGTAAACAATCTAACCTTACACCTAAAGAAACTACAGAAAGAAGAACAAACAAAACCCAAAGTTAGCAGAAGGAAAGAAATCGTAAAGATCAGAGCGGAAATAAATGAAATAGAAACAAAGAAAACAATAGCAAAGATCAATAAAACTAAAAGCTGGTTCTTTGAGAAGATAAACAAAATTGATAAACCATTAGCCAGACTCATCAAGAAAAAGAGGGAGAGGACTCAAATCAATAAAATCAGAAATGAAAAAGGAGAAGTTACAACAGACACCGCAGAAATACAAAGCATCCTAAGAGACTACTACAAGCAACTTTATGCCAATAAAATGGACAACCTGGAAGAAATGGACAAATTCTTAGAAAGGTATAACCTTCCAAGACTGAACCAGGAAGAAGCAGAAAATATGAACAGACCAATCACAAGTAATGAAATTGAAACTGTGATTAAAAATCTTCCAACAAACAAAAGTCCAGGACCAGATGGCTTCACAGGTGAATTCTATCAAACATTTAGAGAAGAGCTAACACCTATCCTTCTCAAACTCTTCCAAAAAATTGCAGAGGAAGGAACACTCCCAAACTCATTCTATGAGGCCACCATCACCCTGATACCAAAACCAGACAAAGACACTACAAAAAAAGAAAATTACAGACCAATATCACTGATGAATATAGATGCAAAAATCCTCAACAAAATACTAGCAAACAGAATCCAACAACACATTAAAAGGATCATACACCACGATCAAGTGGGATTTATCCCAGGGATGCAAGGATTCTTCAATATACGCAAATCAATCAATGTGATACACCATATTAACAAATTGAAGAATAAAAACCATATGATCATCTCAATAGATGCAGAAAAAGCTTTTGACAAAATTCAACACCCATTTATGATAAAAACTCTCCAGAAAGTGGGCATAGAGGGAACCTACCTCAACATAATAAAGGCCATATATGACAAACCCACAGCAAACATCATTCTCAATGGTGAAAAACTGAAAGCATTTCCTCTAAGAGCAGGAACGAGACAAGGATGTCCACTGTCACCACTATTATTCAACATAGTTCTGGAAGTCCTAGCCACGGCAATCAGAGAAGAAAAAGAAATAAAAGGAATACAAATTGGAAAAGAAGAAGTAAAACTGTCACTGTTTGCAGATGACATGATACTATACATAGAGAATCCTAAAACTGCCACCAGAAAACTGCTAGAGCTAATTAATGAATATGGTAAAGTTGCAGGATACAAAATTAATGCACAGAAATCTCTTGCATTCCTATACACTAATGATGAAAAATCTGAAAGAGAAATTATGGAAACACTCCCATTTACCATTGCAACAAAAAGAATAAAATACCTAGGAATAAACCTACCTAGGGAGACAAAAGACCTGTATGCAGAAAACTGTAAGACACTGATGAAAGAAATTAAAGATGATACCAACAGAAGGAGAGATATACCATGTTTTTGGATTGGAAGAATCAACACTGTGAAAATGACTATACTACCCAAAGCAATCTACAGATTCAATGCAATCCCTATCAAATTACCAATGGCATTTTTTACGGAGCTAGAACAAATCATCTTAAAATTTGTATGGAGACACAAAAGACCCCGAATAGCCAAAGCAGTCTTGAGGGAAAAAAACGGAGCTGGAGGAATCAGACTCCCTGACTTCAGACTATACTACAAAGCTACAGTAATCAAGACAATATGGTACTGGCACAAAAACAGAAACATAGATCAATGGAACAAGATAGAAAGCCCAGAGATAAACCCACGCACCTATGGTCAACTAATCTATGACAAAGGAGGCAAAGATATACGATGGAGAAAAGACAGTCTCTTCAATAAGTGGTGCTGGGAAAACTGGACAGCTACATGTAAAAGAATGAAATTAGAATACTCCCTAACACCATACACAAAAATAAACTCAAAATGGATTACAGACCTAAATGTAAGACTGGACACTATAAAACTCTTAGAGGAAAACATAGGAAGAACACTCTTTGACATAAATCACAGCAAGATCTTTTTTGATCCACCTCCTAGAGGAATGGAAATAAAAACAAAAATAAACAAATGGGACCTAATGAAACTTCAAAGCTTTTGCACAGCAAAGGAAATCATAAACAAGACGAAAAGACAACCCTCAGAATGGGAGAAAATATTTGCAAACGAATCAACGGACAAAGTATTAATCTCCAAAATATATAAACAGCTCATTCAGCTCAATATTAAGAAACAAACACCCCAATCCAAAAATGGGCAGAAGACCTAAATAGACATTTCTCCAAAGAAGACATACAGACGGCCACGAAGCACATGAAAAGATGCTCAACATCACTAATTATTAGAGAAATGCAAATCAAAACTACAATGAGGTATCACCTCACACCAGTTAGAATGGGCATCATCAGAAAATCTACAAACAACAAATGCTGGAGAGGGTGTGGACAAAAGGGAACCCTCTTGCACTGTTGGTGGGAATGTAAATGGATACAGCCACTATGGAGAACAATATGGAGGTTCCTTAAAAAACTAAAAATAGAATTACCATATGACCCAGCAATCCCACTACTGGGCATATACCCAGAGAAAACCATAAATCAAAAAGACGCTTGCACCCCAATGTTCATTGCAGCACTATTTACAATAGCCAGGTCATGGAAGCAACCTAAATGCCCATCAACAGACGAATGGATAAAGAAGATGTGGTACATATATACAATGGAATATTACTCAGCCATAAAAAGGAACGAAATTGGGTCATTTGTTGAGACGTGGATGGATCTAGAGACTGTCATACAGAGTGAAGTAAGTCAGAAAGAGAAAAACAAATATCGTATATTAACGCATGTATGTGGAACCTAGAAAAATGGTACTGATGAGCCGGTTTGCAGGGCAGAAGTTGAGACACAGATGTAGAGAACAGACATATGGACACCAAGGGGGGAAAACTGCAGTGGGGTGGGGATAGTAGTGTGCTGAATTGGGCGATTGGGATTGACATGTATACACTGATGTGTACAAAATTGATGACTAATAAGAACCTGCAGTATAAACAAACAAACAAAACAACTAATACTAAACTTTCATTGGGTTATTTGTATGGAAATATGTTAATATAAATGTTTCAGACATTACATGAAATTTCTAAAAATCTTATATGTTCTGGTATAATGTTATAAGTCATAATCCTAGTTATTACTTTAAAATGTATATCTCAGAAATAACTAATTTTCTTGTCAACTGCATTATTATGAACTTTCATCAAATCTTTAACCGTGGTCATTTTTAAGTCTTTTGTCATTTACAGACAGTTCTGGGTGTACTCTGATGCTTTTGTAAATATGTTCCTATAAAAGGGTTTCATCTTCAGGAAATTCATGGAAAAGACTCTGACAAGTACAGGTTTCTGGTACCTGACTGTACTGCTGAACTGAATGAATAAGCATTTTCAGAACTCTAATGAAAAACTGATGAGCTCATAAAAGTGCTAACAAAAGATCAAGATGAAAAAAAAAATTAATTACATGGGACTGAGTGAACTGATGAGGATGAGTATAATTTTTGTGACTTTCTGTTTGAATTTAAAAAAAGAAAAAATCCCACAAGAACTCAGAGGCAAAGAATATACAAATCAATTTTCACTGCAAAGTAAAGGAGCTGTTACAGTGGAGGATTACTGGACTGAATGTCAATATTATGACATAGTATGAGTGTGTTTCATGTTTGGTAATTGCAATCATTGTTGCTTTTGTTGTGGTCATCCATGTACAATGCTTGGTGTCAGTCTATTTATCTCTTGTAAAAATAAAATACAGTGTGTGTGAAAAAAAAAAAAGAATATAAGTTTCTCTGTCAAGTAAGTTTGGTAAACACCATATACAATACCTACCCTCCACCCCCACCCCATATTCACATTACATATTAGCAGCCAAGTCTTGCAGTTAGGAAACAAGCATCTCTCTCCTCTACCATGCTCTAACCATATCATCCATGTAGCACCTATTAATCATTAGTGTTCCCTGAACAACACTTTAGATATGATGATCTAAACTTTAATATTTATAATAACAAACAATACAAATTATGATGTAAATATGAAACACTCAGATTTTAAACAACTTTTTTTTGGAAATAAATATTCTTTTCCTCAAACATGGCATATAAGTTGTTTAAATTCTTACAAAGAGGAGGGTAATTCAATTGTTTGCTTAGTAAAGGATGGAAAACATTTAACTATGCAATTTAAATGTCTATTCATTAATACTCCCAAAAGTAATTTACTTTTTACAAATGTTAATATAAGCATATTCAGCTGGCAATAATGCAACCTCTGGTCTTTTAACCAAAGAACAGTTAACAAAAAGGCAAAGCATACAAAGGAAATAAGCATTTACACCCAATTACTCGGCTCAGTGCAGGGCAGCAGAAAATAGGTTTTGAATCATAACTGTAGTAATCAGTTTCTAGGTCTAAAGAAGTAAAGTAGATGATCTGGAAAGCAACTGCTTTAGGGGAAAGAAATAAGAGTATAAAATAAGTGGATATAACTGTTTGTGTAAGACAGTAAAATTAAATATCCAAACAGTTAAGGAATTTTTCAAGTTAGGTAAGGAACTGAAGTCCCTGCATGTTACAAAGAGTACGCAAGTTAGTAAGGCTCAATGTTAATCAGTTTCCCAAGGATGGATCAACCTTTCAGAGCTCATAAAAGGACTTCCTTTTCACCAATAAGGCACACAATATATTGGGCATGGAGGATAAGAAGAGAAAGGGCCATCGTATCCTGAAACATGTCTGAAACTGAACTCCTGATCTCCCCTCTTGCTATCACATTTGAAGGCCAACTCCATATTTCCTTCCAGTTGCTTGGCCAAAAATTATGGTGCCAATCTTGATCCCTTTACTTCTTTCACATTCCAAATCCAACTCATTAGGAAATGCTCCTGGTTCTACTTTGCTGAGATCTTCTATCTTTCCATTTGTTTCAAGAAAATATGTAACCAATTCCTAGAGCAATTTTATGATAGCTGAATTAAAACCATCATGAGATAATTCCAATATCTGATTCAACTCACTATTGGCCTCAGTTGAATGTCTTCTCTCATTCAAATTGTGTTTTTTCTGGTACTTAGGTATGACAAGTGGTTTTCAACTGTATCCTGGATATTCTGGTCATTGTTAGGAGACCCTTGATCACAGATCTTCTATTTTAACAGGCAGTTGCCCTGTTTAGGTTTAGTGTATACGTCCTAGACTAATTTTGTGGGCTTTAGTTCCAATGACAGTTTAGTTTTCTGAGCCCTTACAATGCTACTTTGATCTGCTTCATTCTTCTGGTGCTGTTGGGGGCTCCCAGTCAATCCCTGCTGATGCCATCTGCAGGAAAAAAAAGATGCTTCCCAGGGCCAGTTGCTACCCCAGGGCCACCTTGAGGGAGAGGGGTTCAGAAGCTACCGGGCCTGGGCAAACTGCCCACTAGGGCCAGTTGTGGAGACGAGGCTGGTATAGCCTGGCCTTTGCTCTTGCTGCTGTTGTCAGCAGGCCAGATGACAGGACTGGATCGTGGCATGGGGGCTGAAATGGCCATGTCTGCTGCTGCTGGCAGATCAGACTATCTGCCAAGGCCCCGTCTATGGAGCAAGGGGTGGGATCGCTAGGGTCTTTGCTGCTCCTGCTGGGGCTGTGGGCAGATCAGATTGCCCACCAGGCCCCAGATGTGGACCCAACTAGGTCTCTGTTGGGCTTCCCCTTTCCAAGTCCTTTGGTCAGTGAAAGCAGGCTTTTGTTTTTGTTTTTTATGCCCTTTGGTGGTTCTGGGGAGTAGGTCTCTCTAACAGCCAGCCCAGGGGTAAATGGAAGGTAAAAAGAAAACCTCGTGAACTCTCCATATTGTCATTTCTCAAGTGCTGAGGTTCCTAGCTAGTCTGCCTTCTTCTTTCCAAGTTTCAGAGTTCTTTTACTGCTGTCAGTCGAATAACTGCTAGGGCATTTAATTGTACTTAATGGGGGAAGGGGTAGTTAAAAGTGAGTCTTAAAAAAAAAAAAGTGAGTCTTATACCACCCTGTCCTAGAAATGGAAGTCTGTGCACTTTCAACCTTTTCCATTGGCTAGCATTAGGAAGCTGTTCCATTCAAAACTATGAGAGAAGTGACAGTTCTTTTATGTCCAATGTATCAAGTTAAAAATAGTAGCCATTAAACTCATCAGGTCCATAATATAGTTTTCCATGACACCCGGCTCAGAATTTTAGGGTCTCAAATAAGTAATTGTAACTTAGCAGGAACCTATGGGGCATTCCCGGGTCATGCCCTTCCCCCATATCCTCTGCTTTAGCTCCTCTCTGAAGTATTCAGATAATAGTATCTCATGCATATTTCCTGAGTTTTTTCAGATGCTAAAAACCTCCACCAAATGGAAGAAATTAACTACTTGATGATCATGAGCACGTAACCCCAGACCTACTGGCACCTAAGAGTTGATAAAGTTAACCGCCCTTTTACCTCAACATCAACCAATGAGCTGATCACATACCCTACGGCCCCCCTCCCTCACCTGGCCTTTAAAAATGCTTTGCTGAAACCCTTCGGGGAGTTCAGGGTTTGGGGGGCAGGAGCCACCCGTCTCCTTGCTTGGCCCTACAATAAGCCTTTCTCTGCTCCAAACTCCTATGTTTCGGTATTGTCTCACCTCACCGTGCATTTGGGCACACAAACTTGCATTTGGTAACATAGTTGGTATTCTTCAAACCCCAAAAGGTTGAGAAACATCAAACCAGCCAAAGTATACTAGAATAGGGGTGCCTTTCCGTTGTCTCCGCACATCATGTATGCACACATGCACATGTATACACACACTCACTTACTCCACCTCACAGCCTTCCTGAGTCTAAAAGGAGAGCTAAGACACCAAAGTCTATTTAGCATATTTCAGTCATGGCACATTGGCTGGGAAATGGTGTTTTTAATAACAATCTCATTATTTGGTCTTACACATTATAGAAAGTGAGGAAAGTTAGGGGTTATAATAATCTACATAAATAACGTTATACATAACTGAAGGTAAGCTTTTAAAAAAAGACCTACTGGTTGACTATACTAGTTCTTTGAGGGCAAGGATTTTCTCTTATCCGACACTGTATCTCTAGCATGTAGGATAGTGAAGACTCAGTAAGTGCTTTCTGGATAGACAAATGGACAGATAAAGCCATTTTAGAATGCATAAACATAGGTGTCATCTTTAAGACACTTGCATTATATTTCAGTTAATCTCAACTTATAGCTCTTTAATAGCTTTTATACCTCTTTCATCTCTTGGGGGAGATTTTCACTTATCTAGTAGAAATAAAAATTTTTATTTGTCAATGTCAATTACTAAAAGGTAGGTAAAAGCTGTAAAATCATATAACGTTAATTTTTAAATATTTTTTCAAAAATGATTTTTTTTACTAGAGATGTTGATTGCCAATTCAAAATCCTTCTAATATTATCATAATTAAAACTCAAAAAAGCAGCCTTTTTTACTTTTAACATGTACTAACATCTGTTCTTAAATACTTTGTTTTAATGCTTTAAAATAGGCCTTGTAAACTTGAGGCATTTTACAAAAATAGTATTCTGTAATGGCAGAGAACCAAACATAGCTCCTAAAATTCAGAAAGCTTTTCAATCTAAAAGTTTATAAAATTAGCTGTGACAATGATTAGCTCAAAATTAATTCAATCTTTTGTTTGTTTCTTTAAACAGTTTACTTAAAACAAATTTCAGTTTGTATAATCTGACAAGATTAAATATAAGCCTCAATCACTATAATAGTTTACCACTACAAGATATAACTAAATGGAAATAAATTACTTATTTTAGCCACATGATCATCTTTTTTGGTGAAATTACAAGCAAATAAACTCAATTAAGACTTAGAAGACAAAGAAACTTCTCGGTTCCTAATTAATGGTGAATTGAAGACTGACAATTTTAAGCACAAGCTTAAATCAGTAAATAGACATGAGATCATAAAATTAGAAACATTTTAACCAAAGACTATTAATCAATTCATTAAAAATCAATACATATGCAATTACTATTTCCTGTACTTTAATCAAATCCTTTATCTTATAGCAACCAATATGAAAAAATAAGAAATGAAGCATGAAGAATATCTAGCATAGATACAAAACAGATGGGTTGAGATCATATAAAAGAACAAGATGTTTTTAACCATGAATTTTTTAGGCAGCTCCACTGAGTGACCATTGAAATTTTTAAAGGAAAAAAAATTTATTCTACCAGCCAAGAATCCTTGCACAGTAATATTTCATAATGGGGACTTCCCTGGTGGCACAGTGGTTAAGAATCCGCTTGCCAATGCAGGGGACATGGGTTCGAGCCCTGGTCCGGGAAGATCCCACATGCTGCGGAGCAACTAAGCCTGTGTGCCACAACTACTGAGCCTGTGCTCTAGAGCCCGTGAACCACAACTACTGAGCCCGAGTGCCACAACTACTGAAGCCCGCGTGCCTAGAGCCAGTGCTCCGCAACAAGAGAAGCCACTGCAATGAGAAGTCCGCACACTGCAGTGAAGAGTAGCCCCCACTCGCCGCAACTAGAGAAAAGCCCGCACGCAGCAACGAAGACCCAACGCAGCCATAAGTAAATAAATAAATAAATAAATTTTAAAAAAAATTTCATAATGAACTTACAACTTCTTTTGGTGTGCCCAAGCAACATGGAAGTACAAACACTCCAGCTGCAAACATCGCTTAGTATGAAAAAGTCCTGTTAAGATAAGGCACTTTAACCCTTGATAGACTAACTTTTTCCTCTTTGAATCAAAGCCAACACAGCATAAACAGAGCATGGGCTTGAGCGTTCAAAAGACTTGGGGCTGAATCCTGGATCTGCCCATTACTAACTCTGATGACATTTGGGCAGTTATTCAGTCTCTCTGGGCCCACTTTATTTAAACTGTGAAATGGAGACAAAAGCTACTTCAAAGGGTTCTGAAGAGAAAACAGAAGGTATAAAGGGCTGTGCCTAGCACATATGCACAGAGGGGACTTCAGGGTTGATCTGTTATTAGATAAGTACCTCTTCACTACTTCTCCCCTAAAAAATATAAAATGTCTCTCATACTACAAGGGTACAATTTCACTATCAAAACCAAGAATCAGGAAAGAACCAGAGAATTCTGTTTTCAGTAACAGTGAAATAAGTAACCTGGACTAACCTTCCTACAGAGAAACAAAATAAAACCTGGACACACACACACACACACACACACACACACACACAATCTTCTTGAAAGTATAAATATCTTATAAGGTACTTCAATTTTGCCAGTTAAAGATCTAGGAGAACAAGGGAAGCCACAGCAGTAAGCTCAGCCATATACAGCTACTTTTGCCTTTAGGAAGCAGCTGCCTCACAGGACTCAAAGGGCCTCATAGGAATGGATGAGTGAAGAGAAGACTTGTCATCTACCTGATAGACCAATCCCCACTTTGTTCTGGTTTCTTCTGAAAAGAAACCTAGGATGGAGGTGAACCAAAAACAAACCTAGCCTTGCATGGACTTGAAGCCTGGCTCCCTCTCATCTGGTAGTCTCAAATCTTAAAGTTGGATTAAGGCAGTCCTGGCCATAAGCTCTCCCCTAAAAACCTGGCACAGAGGCAAATGCTCTCTTGAGAAAGATACTGTCATCTTAGTGTGAACAAGAATCAGAATAAGAGACAAAAGAAAAATACCAAGGCATGAGATATTGAAAACAAAAAGATATAACAGCCCAAATTTTAAACTCAATGGATAGATTTCAGAGCAGCTGAGAGCTGAAGAAAGAATTAGTTAAAAAGGAATATAGGTCAGAAGAAATTATCCAGAATACATCATGGAGAAAAACAAAAAGAAAACATAGAAGATACGATAAGAGACTTGGATGAAATGATGAGAAGATTTAATGTATGTTAATTGGGGTCCCAGCAGAAGAGAAGAGAGAGAATGAGGTAGAGGCAATATTTGAGGAAATGGCTGAGAATTTTTCATAGAATGATTTCACAGAATTTTCATCAGACTTGTCTATCCACAAATTCAAGATTCCCAGTGAATCACAAGATAAAAATAAATCTATATACCAAGACAAATCATAGAAAACAAAGAGAAAAATCTTAAAATAACTAGAAGTTTTAAAAAAGATTATCTTCAGGGCTTCCCTGGTGGCGCAGTGGTTGAGAGTCTGCCTGCCAATGCAGGGGATACGGGTTCGAGCTCTGGTCTGGGAGGATCCCACATGCCGCGGAGCAACTGGGCCCGTGAGCCACAATTGCTGAGCCTGCGCGTCTGGAGCCTGTGCTCCACAACGAGAGAGGCCGCGATAATGAGAGGCCCGCGCACCGCGATGAAGAGTGGCCCCCACTCGCCGCAACTAGAGAAAGCCCTCGCACAGAAACGAAGACCCAACACAGCCAAAAATAAATAAATAAATAAAATTAAAAAAAAAAAGATTATCTTCAAAGAAGTGACAGTTTGACAGCTGACAACAGAAACCAGAAGACAATGAAATGATGTGTTCAATGATATGAAATGAAGTGCCATCCAAACAGCTCTATACCCAGGGATTTCAATAATGAAAGCAAACTAAAGACAAACACAAACTGAAAGAGTATGTCATAGCAGACCCACACTAAAAGGGTTTCTAAAGGGTACTTTCAGGCAGGAGGAAAATTACCCCAGATAGGAAGTCAGAGATGCAGCAAAGAATGAAGAACAAAATAAGACATAAATATGTGGGTAAATATAAATAAATACTGACTGTATGAAACAACAACAAATAATATCTTCTGGGTTTACAAATATAGAGAATTAAAATATTTGACAAATATTAACATATAAATCAAGAAGGGGTAAAGTAAAAATGTCCTAAGATCCTTGCATTGGCTGAGATAAGGGTAATAAGACTTATCAATATTACATCTTGTAAGTGCATAATACATGTTGTTATTTTAAGGATAACTCCTAAAATAATTGAAGCACAGTGCCTAAGTTCCAAACTAAATGGGGATAGGGAATGGAGTGATAAAAAAAACAATCACGTAAGAGAGAAAATAAAAATGAAACAGAACAGACAGGATAGGCAAAGTACAAAATAAAAAATTTACACTCATATTACTAGTGTGTTCTGGGAGTATGGAAAAATATAATAAACATAATAAACAATAAACATAGTAAATTATAAAGTATATTAAAAGGGGATAAGTCTATAGGAAAAAAATAATGTTGAGAAACTGGATATATAAACTAAAGTAGGTGTAGGACAGGTTTCAGTATTAAATACAGTAGTCAAGGTAGGCCTCGTTAAGAAGGTAGCCTCTGAGCAAAGACTCCTTCCCTCTCCATAGCTAACCTAAAGGCACATACCTCCACTCCAGCCACAGCTCTGGGGCTACCACTATGGGGACCATTATTTTCAATGTATTGTATTCCTCCCACATTTGTCATCCCTCTGTTTCCCTAAGGGCTTCTGAAAGAGTTCTTTCTTCCTGGACTTGCCCTGATGATGACAATAACAGCAGTGCTACTATTTATTGAATACCTATTGTTTGTCAAGCATTCTACTAGGTGCTTTGCAAAAGGTCTCATGCAATTTTCTCAATAGCTCTAGAAGAAACGCACTATTATTCCCATTTTACAGACAAGAACATTAATTTAATTTTATTTATTTATTGGCTGCGTTGGGTCTTCGTTGCTGCGCACAGGCTTTCTCTAGTTGCGGCGGGCGGGGGCTACTCTTCGTTGTGGTGTGTGGGCTTCTCATTGCAGTGGCTTCTCTTGTTGCGGAGCACGGGCTCTAGGCACGCAGGCTCAGTAGTTGTGGCTCGCGGGCAGTAGAGCGCAGGCTCGGTAGTTGTGGCGCATGGGCTTAGTTGCTCCGCGGCATGTGGGATCTTCCTGGACCAGGGCTCGAACCCGTGTCCCCTGCATTGGCAGGCGGATTCTCAACCACTGTGCCACCAGGGAAGCCCAAGAACATTAATTTTAAAATCTTACCCAGGGTCCCACAGTTAATACAATGCAGAGCTAGGATTTTAATGTAAATTCTGCCTGGCTATAAGGTCTGAGGGCTTTCCACTATCCACGCTATATCTTGTGCTATTATTGCCAAGAACAACGAAAAGTGAATTTAGAAGGATAAAGCCTCAGCAAATGGTCAGTAGGTGCCATTAGACACATTGAAGACACTCAACAAGTACTCGTCTGAGGATTCACAGAGGAGGTTTTATGGTCAAGGATCAGCTACAGAAAAATGCTCCGAGAACTGGGTTTACAGGCCAGAATGGGAAGCCAGTTTAAATCATTTTCAACAGCTATTCCTCCTGTCACCTATCTGGTCTTCCTCTTGCCTTGCTTTGGTTTGTTATCGTTCTTTTCTTCTTATCAGCCTGAGCATGTCCAAGAAATCTTAGTTTTTCTTAATCTGTAGGCAATATTCTGTGTTTTCCAAACTCATTTCCTTTCTCTAAGCTGTAATGTCTTGATTTTGCTTCTTGTATTTTATGCTGGGTGATTTTCCCCAAACAACAAAAATTTAAAGTCTAAGAAACAGGAAAGTTGAACTTCTCCAGGCATAGTGTTTTTGAGAAATTCTTTTTTTTAATTGAAGTATAGTTGATTTACAGTGTTGTGTTAGTTTCTAGTGTACAGCAAAGTTATTCAGTTATAAGAATTATACACACATTCTTTTTCATATTCTTTTCCATTATGGTTTATTATAGGATATTGAATATAGTTCCCTGTGCTGTACAATAAACCTTGTTGTTTATCTACTTTATGTATAGTAGCTTTTATCTGCTAATCCCGAGCTCTTAATTTATCCTCCCCCACCCCCCTTCCCCTTCCCCTAAGTTTGTTTTCTATGTCTGTGAGTCTGTTTCTGTTTTGTAAATAAGTTCATTTGTGTCATATTTTAAATTGCACATATAAGTGATACCATATATTTGTCTTTCTCTGACTCACTTCACTTAGTATGATAATCTTTAGGTCCATCCATGTTGCTGCAAATGGCATTATTTCATTTTTTTTTATGGCTGAGTATTATTCCATCATGAGCACGTGTGCGTGCGTGCGTGCATGCGCGTGTGTGTGTGTGTACACATACCGCATTTTCTTTATCCATTCATCTGTCAATGGACATTTAGGCTGCTTCCATGTCTTTGTTATTGTAATAGTGCTGCTATGAATTTAGGGGTGCATGTATCTTTTCGAATTATAGTTTTGTCCAGATATATGCCCAGGAGTGGGATTGCTGGATCATGTGGCAACTCTATTTTTAGTTCTATAAGGAACCTCCAAACTGTTTTCCATAGTTGCTGCACCAATTTACATTCCCACCAACAGTGTAGGAGGGCTCCCTTTTTTGAGAAATTCTTACGCAATGCCTCATTCTGTCAAGCCAGCCATGCTAAACTCAGAGAAAAGAGATCTCCCAGTCACCAGGAGTACCCTGAAAACCTACAGTCAGACTACTAATGAAATGAGTCTTTTTTTTTAGGTGGAGAAGTGGTGTTGGGGAAGGGGGACATGCTCTCTAATAGTCTGAAGAGAAATAAGAATGAAGCCTATAGGCTGTACTGGGTTTTTTTATTGTTGCAAAACAAATTAGCAGACATTTAACAGCTTAAAACAGCCCCCTTCATGATCTCAGTTTCTGTAGGTCAGGGGTCCAGCCGGCTCAGCTAGGTTCTCTGCTTAGGGTCTCACAGGCTCAAATCCAGGTGTCAGCCAGGCTGTGCTCTTATCTAGAGGCTCTGGAGAAGAATCCACTTCCAAGCTCACTCAGGGTGTTGGCAGACTTCAGTTCTTCGCAGCTGTAATTGACTAAAGAAAGGTCCATTTCCTTGCTGGCTGTTAGCCAGCCTCAGAGCTTCTAGAGCCCACCTGTATTCCTTGCCAGCCCCTTCCATCTTCAAGCCAGCAATGGAGAATCTCTCTCGCATCAAAGCCCTTTCACACGTCTTTCTCTAGGAAAATTCCTTTAAATCGATCCTCTTTACTCAAATTTATGTTTTAGAAACCATACCACTTCCACTAACAGAAAAAAGTTATCACTTGCCATAAATAGAAGGTGACCTTAAAAATAAATAGAACTAAAACAATAGCACTAAAATTCTAGGTAGGTACTGTTGCCTTCCTTCCAAATGCTGTAAGCTTAAGGACTACTATCACTTGGGGGGAAAAAAAGGCTATGTTGGTTGTTAATGTTATATTAACACTGGACTTTCTCAAAAGTATTAGAGTAATCAGAAAGACTGAAAGAAGACTATAGAGAATTCCTTCTGTTTATTACTGTTTACTTAATGATTTATTGGCGTAGTATTTGAAATCATACAGACTAACACAGTACCTGTCACACACTTTAGGAAATATTACTTTAAGCCCTGGTTAGAAATTTGGACTGAAAGAAAAGTGGTATAGGGTTTCCCTAAAGGATTTTGAATTCTGCATCATAATAAAATCAGTTAAAAACAAATAAAAAGACCATAATCAGACTAAACCTAAGAAGAGCATGGTTAATGAAATGCCCTGAATTCCAATACATATATACATACCTTGGAGCTTCCAAAGGCACAATGACCCATGGACATCTATACCTACATTGCTGCCATTTCTACTCTCCTTGAAAAGAGATGTAAAGCAAGATTATTCTAACTTGCTCAGACTGTATTCCTTTATGAATCTTAAGGGAGAAATTATGGTGCACCTAACTGAGATGGGCAACAAGATCACTTAGATTAGAGGTCAGCAAACTACAGGCCATGGGCCAAATCCAGACTGCCACCTATCTCAGTAAATACAGTCTTACTGGAATATAGCCATGTGCACTTCTTTACTTACTGTCTATGACTGCTTTTTTGCTACAACAGCAAAGTTGAGTGGTTGTGAGAGAAACTTTCTGGCCTGCAAAAACTAAAATATTTACTCTCTGGCACTTTACAGAAATAGGTTGCCCAATCCTCACATAGATGTCCCCCAAAAGTGTTGATCTCAATCACATGACATGTTCAGTGTGGAGGTTTCAGTTTATGCTAAATGACTGTGTTTCTTACCCCTTCAATTCTTTTATGGGTAAATCAGTGTGTCAGTTCTACTTAGAATAAGTAATTGTACTTGTCAAAGAAATGATACTACATAACCAGGATTATCAGCATCTAGATCTCAAGGAACATCTCAACCCATGCTCCTCTAGCCTCCCTTAAATATTTTATTCATCTCATCAACAAGAGATCATCTAAATAGAGTCAGATCACATCTTATGATACCGTTCTTTTTTTTTAATAAACTTTATTTTTTAGAATAGTTTTGGACTTTCAGAAAAATTACAAAGATAATATATAGACTTCCCATATACCCTGTACCAAGTTCCCCATTATTAACATTTTTCATTAGAATGGTACATTTGTTACAATTAATGAACCAATATTGATACATCAGCATTAACAAAAGTCTATTCTTTATTCAGGTTTCCTCAGTTTTTAGCCTAAATGTTCTTTTTCTGTTCCAGGATCCATCCAGGATACCACATGATATTCAGTCATGTCTCCTTAGGCTCCTCTTGGCTGTGTCAATTTCTCAGACTTACCTTGTTTTTGATGACCTTGACAGTTTTGAAGAGTACTATTCCAGTAATTTGTAGAATTTCCCTCGACTGGGATTTTTCTGATATTTTCCTCATGATTAGACTGGAGTTATGTTTTGGGAAGGAAGACCACAGAAGTAAAGTGCCATTCTTATCATATCAAAGGTACATACTGTCAATACGACTTATCAGTGTTGATGTTGACCTTGATCACCTGGTTGAGGTAGTGTTTGTCAGGTTTCTCCACTGTAAAATTATTCTTTTCTTTTCCCTTTCCATACTGTAGTCTTTGGAAGCAAGTCACTACATTCATGCATATATAGTGTTCATTTCTTAGTTATTAAAGTCACTTCAATCCCTATTCATGTATAAGTAAAAATAAGTATTTAATAGCTAAAATTTTCCACCTGCCACACAAACTGCTTTTACATGTTTGGACTAAATTAACACTATGAGAGTCTCTCTCTCTCTCTCTCTTTTTTTTTTCATTCGCAGTACTCTGGCAATTCTTCCAAAGATTCATTGTTTCTGAAGGCATGTCATAGTGTGGAAAAATCTTATAATTTCCAAATTAAATAAGTCAAAATCTCCACAAGTAAGTATTCCTTAAGCGAAAAGTCTAACAAAATGTGACTGATTCTGGACTACTTTTCCTGCCTACCACTTTTATCCCATTTTGTACAAGTAGATGAGCCATCAACCATCTCATAACCTAATAGAGCCTTCCCTCTCCCTGAAATGCATAATGAATTCAGATAAGATTCTGTGAAGAAAACAACTAAGATTTCTTGGTTGAGTTATGTTGGACTTGGTTGGCACCCTTCCTCAGGGTGATGATAATCAGGCCAGAACACAATGACATCAAGGTCACTGATGGGCCTGGCTGCTAAAGCACCATCATTACCAAAGTGAACTTAGTAAGTGGAACAGCCTTTTGCTAATCCTTTTCAAGCCAGAGCCTGAGCTGGTCCTAGGCTGAAATGAGGCACTGGAGAAAGCTGGCATTTGGCACTGACTCTCTTCCCATTCCAGATCCCCTCTCTTCACTTAGTGCTGGTCAATGACTTATGCTGGCTGCCAGTTATCACTGACAACACAAGCAGCCTTCAAGGGTGGCTGTCCCTTAAAGACACTTCAGAAGGAAAGCTGTTAGTGGCAGCTGCTCTAGGAGAAGCTCATAGAGGACTCTGCTGGCCAGTTACCTCCCCACTGTCAAGAAAAGACAGGCACTCACGGGCCCAATCAGACTGGAGATCAGAATCCATAGGACTCAGGGTGAGGGCAGATATGCTGATGATGACAAATGTTACCCAAGAGCTGAGAAAGTTCAAATCCACTTCATGGAACTCATCTAGAACTAATCCTGTATAAGACGTCTAACACATTTGCTGAGGTCATGGGCTCACTCTTTTATTTCTTCCTGTATCCTCATATGATCAAATAGTTTGTGGTTGAAGAATTAAATAAGTGAAAAGCTTACAGAAAAGTGCTTTTGTCAGAAGTAATGACAAACAAAAAGATTGCAATGATGCCATTTGAATATTATCTAAAATATAAACTTTCATAAAAGCTTTTTACCCCAAATATTTAGTCATTCTACAAATTTTAGCAAAAAGAAGAAAGAAATCAATATTTCTGACCTTGACCCAACTCTGACCCACTTAAGAGACAGTCTAAGAAGAAAATGCAAAGTTGATGCTGACCTTGCTTTCTTGGTTGGGAAAAAATGAGAACCCAATTATGTTGCTTAGAAAGTCACATTTATTCCACTTAACATCGAGTGGTTCAAACAAAAGGCTAAAAACTGAAGTAAAAGGTGAAAAATGCATACCAAACCAAGACTTTAAAACAGTTCACCTGATGTACAATTCACCATAGGGCTGTAGGCAATTAGGGTTTCCTCAAACATCTTTCACAGATCCAGCTTATTTTAACAGAGGAGAAGAAATTAGTTCCACTACACAGTACTATTTTATTTTGGCTGTACCACTATTAGTAAATAACACTGAAAGTACTGAATAACAAAGAATTTATTATCAGTTGAAAAAATGATGAGCCACAATTCTTTCCAGGGAGCACACCAAAAAAGCCATTACCATGCCATTTGTGGACAAATTCTGGTACTTCCATAGTACACGAATGCAGAGTTACTGTCCTTTAATGAGATTGCACTTTGTTACTTCCATATAACAGACTGGATTTTTGAGCTTTTTTATACCTCTGATTTACCACAAACACTTAGCTGATCCATAACACAAACAATCCAAAGTATTACATATCTGCTGCTTTTGTTTCTTGGATAAAATGGATCTCAATACCAGCTAAGGAAATCATATTAGGCTGAAAATCTCATCTACCGGTAATACACTATTGATCAAGGCTAATAATTCTTTTTGAAAGAGATCACTCATCTTAAACCTTAACTCTAGTAGGTAAAATACATCATAGTGATCAGAAAATAAACATGGTTGTGGTTCAGTGAAATTATCAAAGGCTACTATTTCAATCACTGCTCAGGACACTCTCAGCCTTGCCATAATGCTGCTTTTCACAAAACAGAGACAAGCATGAATAGTAACAGATGCCTACTGGTTTGGATTAGTACTTGTTCAAATATACCATGCTTAATGCCTTTCAATCTTAATAAAACATTAAATAAATTAAACTATCAACCACAGTACATAATGCTAAAGCCATTAGAGCAAATCTGTTTTTAGTGCTTTATCTGAAATCTTGGAGAGATTCCTACCCTAAACCAGGAAGTCACTGCTAAGCAAGAGAACAGTTTCAATAATATGTTCTTTAAAAAGTAAAATTCTCTACTTATATATTTGCCTAGAGTAGAACTGATCAGAAACAACAATATTTGAAAACCATCATAATAATCCTTTTTGGTTCTTCCTTGATTCCAGTGAGTCTTCTTTATGGCCTGACTAAACATTATGGCCTTCTTGTCCTGTTGAAATTCCCTCTCTTCAGGAACTCAGATTCTTTAGAGCATTTGCAAAACTATTTTAGAGTCTTCTTCCTTTCCCCAGCTTTAACTCCTCAAACACAACATCTTGGTTTTCTCCAAGCCACAGCCATCAGAAACATCACTATGGGGACACCTTCACTCCTAGTCACTTAATGAGCCACAATAACCTCTGCTTATGCCCTCTGACTCTAGCGTTATGGAGATATTTTGAAGAAAGTAGTGTTACCAACAATATCAAGGTGAGGGGAACTTGGGGGGAGGACTGCCAGGGAAACAAGAATGCACGTTAAATGAAGCATAATAATCAAGAAGACATAATAATGCTTCCTTTAAAAAAAACTATATCGGTTAGTATATTAGTGTATAACGATTAAAAAAATAATGTAGTATGATTGCAGTACAAAAGAAAACTTACAATAGTGGAAGCTATAATAGATAAAATTTGATATTTAAAAAAGCCTGATTTTAGGATTTATACAGAAAAAAATTAATCCCAATGAAAATACAATACTTTCAGGAAAATAAATATGAAAATAGAAAAAATTATAAATGGTTTAACTGTATGATACAGAAAACTGATCAAGGAATTAAGTTGGCTTAGTGGGACCATCTGGGCTGAGAAATACTTTCTCAACAAAAAATTCATTAATATTGGTTTAATTCTGATTAAAATATTTATATTTACATCCAACTAGTCAAAAGCTTCCACAGGTCAAAAGTCTTGCACTTATCAAAGACGCATAAAAGGATTACCCACTCACATGTCACATTTACCATAGTTTTCCAAAGACAGCAACAATAAGAATGACAAAATTATTAGTAACAGGTATTGTATTAGTATTATTAGTATATATTAGAAATAGTATTAATATTGATATATTATTAGTATTATGGGTATTTAGTATTCACTACATGCCAGTCGCTTTTCTAAGACGTGCTGGTATTATTAACTCATTTAATCCTCGTAACTACTCTATAAAATAGACAGTGTCTTTATTCCTATTTTAGAGAAGAGGAAACTGAGGTACAGAGAACTTAAATAACTTGACCATAGCCCCAGTGCTAGTACTAACTGGTTCAATCAGAATTCATATCCAAAGATTCCAGATCCAGAGCCCATGACTTTAACCACTATGTTATCCCTTCCTCACACCTGTATCAGAATTATGCCCAAGGTCCCCTGCTGAAGTTATTCAATCTTTACCCCCTTTACAGAAGCAAAAACCCATCTGTTGTATTTATCAGGAAATTTTGCAGACTTCAGTTGCCTTATGTGCTTTATTTATGTTCTATAGTACTTTGCATTTTCTTTTTAACGACTATATAGTAAGTATTCATTTATATAATATGAGAAAAATACTGTATTTTGTAGAAAGCATCCCTCCTCATATTCAAAGTTTAGTTTAAAAGCAATTTTCAAACTTACAAAAATGAAGTCAATGCTGTATAATGACTTAAGTTTCCTTTCCGATGAATGATTACACTGTTAGGTGTCACTAAGAACATCACGTTCTTAGTTGGTTAGAAGGTATTACAGAATTAGTATATCAAAAATATTTCTTCTGGAGTAATTCTATAAATACATGACAGAGACAATTCTACCAAGTATTTTGTAGGCAAATAAACTACCAGAGGCAAACATGGGGTCACAGTACCATATATCTGGCACTGGATCAAGAGTCAAGATAATACGAGTGTCCAGTTCTGGCTTTGCAAGTGATGGGTTTTTGAGTCACAGTCACTCTGTGACTGCTTCCTCACTTAATAGAGTATGTTAGAGACAGATAAATGCTTCCATTCTGCCAAGCTCTAAATTCTGACTTCAGAAAACAACATAAGGCACTGGAGGTTTCCTCAGAGGTTTTTCTATTGACTCCACCCCTCTCTGTTTCATCAACTACCACAGGACAATCTTCTCTGATTGTAGACTGGAACATGTGTGTTTTACTTCACAATTCATCACTAACTATTTGTTCCAACTCTTTGTAGCTTCCCTCAAATAGGGGAATTAGACTGGTCCCCGATCTCTCTTGGTAGGGACAAGTCACTTTATTTTCCCAAAGACTGAAGATTAACAATCAGGAGTAAGAAGGAGAATACTCATGAGGCACAGCATTTCCAGAGTGGAGGAAAGGTTTGTTCCTCATAGAAGTTACCAGAGTCCAGCCCCACTGCCAAATAGATATTATGTACAAGGGCAAAACCTATAGTAGTAACCTGAGACCACCAGAAAGACCAAAGCCCAGAGGAAGAGGGTATGCCAATAAACATTAGACATATCTCCACACTTCTTTTGCTTGATATACTCATTATCTTAGAAAGATGTTGTGGCAGTGGAATACCTGTGCCTAACAAAAGCAGCTATTCAGTAAGGTACTTGCCAATTTCAATTCTCACCAATCAGATCAAACTACAGCATCTACCAAAGGATTTAGTCAATCCAGATCTAGAACACCAAGGTCTTAAGAAATCATTTACCATTCTATACCACGAGTTTCTCTCCCTTCCCACAATATCTAAGAAGGGTAATGATACTTTTTTGTAATTTAGCAGAAAGGTATCCTGGTTTAAAGTGCTGTAAAATATAGTTGACCCTTGAACAACATGGGGGCTGGGGGTGCTGACCCTCTGTGCAGTGGACCCAAGCTGTTCAAAAGTCAACTGTACCACCAACTTAAGTCACAACAAAGCCTCACTTACCAAAAAGGTTACAATACATCTTAGACGTGGTTGCACAACACTGTGAAGGCAATTAAAGCCACTAAATTGTACACTTAAAAAGCGTGAAAGTGGCAAATTCGATGTTATATACATTTTACAATTTTTAAAAAATTTTTAAATGGGAAGGAACAAAAAATACATTCTAGAATACATTTTATTTTCATGAGGCATGAGTATATGTTTTAAAAAATTAACTAGTACATATTTTAAGTGAAATAAGTACGTTATAATGCTTGAGTTTTAAAGGACCAACTTTTTCACTACTAGCACTAATCAACATCAATCACATAATGTCAAAATAAACACCTAAGAATCAAAGAATAAATTCCTACAGATACAGGTGGATTTAACTTTACACATGTTATACTTCTGAAAACTTAGTTACATGTGAGCTACATACAAATGAGTTTGAGGGGAAAACTGATAAAACTCAGCTTAAAAAGGTGATTTCTCTAGAGTGAAGGACATTTTTTTGCAAAGAAAGCAAGTGCCCAATAAATCACCTAAAATTCTGGTTCCTATACATTGTTTTGGTAGTGAGGCTCATCTAGAATTCAAAATGTCAAATGTAGAGATGACTCCAGGTGTCACTTGATCTAGTCCCCCATTTTATAGATGAAGACTCTAGGTCTGCAAAAGGCAAGAGACAAGCACCATCTCCAACACATCTCAAAACACATGGATGCAAGAGGTGCTGGTGACAGAGCTAGGACCTGAATCTTGGAACTTAAAAGTACAACAGTCTTCATTCACTTCATATTGTTCTCTATTTCTTTTCCTTTCAAACAATCATAATGGCTGGAGAATGCCAAATACATTCTAAAATTCATATGAAATCTTGGTTACTCGTATTTTTAATCATCTTTATATCCCTTATCACATTTCCCAAGGTCTGTTCTGAGGCTCACTATTCCTACAAAGTGCTCTACTACTCAAAAGTTCCATAAGAGTAAAGTAAATTTAGGAAACATTCTATAATATCTGTATCTTTAAAAAAAATCAATAAATATAAGCAAATTTAAGGTCCTGAAAGGTCTAATGAAAAGTTGTTAAATCTCATTAAAACTAGCTTTTCCTAAACTTCTGAGCACACAATCTTAAAAAAAAAAAGAACCAATATTCTTTGAAGCATATTTTGGGAGATGCTATCTGATAGCCTCATTCAAGACCTGGAGAATTCATGTATTTGTGGAATTGACTTCAACTCAGAACACATCAAGTGGGACTTCCCTGGTGGTCCAGTGGTAAAGAATCTGCCTTACAATGCAGGGGACGCGGGTTCGATCCCTGGTCAGGGAACTAAGATCCCACATGCCACGGGGCAACTAAGCCCACGTGCCACAGCTACTGAGCTCGTGTGCCGCAAACTACAGAGCTCAAACGCCCTGGAGCCCGCGCACCACAACTAGAGAAGAGAAAACCCGCACGCCACAACTAGAGAGAAGCCCATGCACCACAACGAAGATCCCGCATGCTGCAACTAAGACCCGATGCAGCCAAAAATAAATAATAAAATAACATCAGCTTCATTAAAAAAAAAAAAGAACACATCAAGTAAAATGTTGACAAAAGACACAGCTATCAACAAACTATACATTCAATTCCTGGGGGTGGGGGGGGGTGGACTGTATTATAATGTATAAAGATAACACACCCTTCATAGTAAAAGAGTAAATTGCGTAAAAATTTTTTGAATTTTTGAATTTTGTTTTATTTATTTTTTATACAGCAGGTTCTTATTAGTTATCTATTTTATACATATTAGTGTATATATGTCAATCCCAATCTCCCAATTCATCCCACCACCACCACCCGCCCCCGCCACTTTCCCCCCTTGGTGTCCATACGTTGAAAATTATTTTTATTCAAAATTTGACACAGTTTAAGGTCATTTAAATATAAAAGGCAAAACACAGGTTCTGATATGGAACATGTTCATTACCTGGACTCAAAGAAGTTTCAAATAAGATTGTGTCATACTATAGGTAGACTAGACACATGCTACTCGTACTCCAAAGAACAAATACTCTTTAGATTGACATTCTCCCTATAGTTTTTGGGAAGTCTTTCTGTTGAAGTGATTATATAAATTTGGTGGCAACCTGAAATGATTATATAGGTTTTCTGCTAAACTGAAGGCTGCAGGGTTTGGTGAGCCTACAGTAAACGATCAGGAGAGCATTTTGTTAACTCTTCTACCAAGCATGGAATTTTGGGAATGATATAAAATGTAATTACATACACGTTATGTAATTTGAAATGTTCTATCTACCGATACTAACTACAGTGGCAAACTATGGGATGTCAGTTACAAATGTTTTCAAACTTCTATCAGTTGTTCATTAGATGGCAGAAACAATTAAAATTTTAAAACCCTACCTATCCTACTGAGTAGATTTGTCTTAATAATATGCCTCTGTTGCCTGAGAAAGATATGCTCTAATGCTATATGGGAAAGTCCTTGTTCCAGTGAGGAGGGGTTTACCTTTACTCAAGGGGCCATGTGATCGCTGGTAGCCTTTTAATGCTGCCTAAACACCTACAAGAAATTTAAGTAGTTGAGAAGGATTATGATAGTTTCTTTTCCTGGATGTGGTTTAATTTAAATTACCTTATGCTGTATTCACATTTAAGATACCCAATGTAATCACAAACCTAGATTCTACCTTCTTACTTTCTCCATGGTATGAAAAAAAAAAAAAACCACAACACTCTCACTCTTAAACACACCTAACCTACATACCTCTTCCAGAGTATCTATTGATGCTAATTAAACTTTGCCCAAAGATGTAGAAGCAGCAGGCTTTCTGAAGGAATTGAGAGTCACATGACAAATGAAGGAAACCAGTATCCTGAAGTATGCACTGCGGGCAGCATTATCACAGGTGCTTGTCCAATTCGGCCTTCCTCCACTCTGGCTCAGACTGAACTTGAGACCCCGAGCTGGCCATCCCAGATGGAACAGACTGAAATCGCTGACTACAAGGGGCCAAATGGGAAGAATTCAAATTTCAAATAATATTTGGGTCTAATTTTTCTGCCAATTTTGGGTTTTTTTTTCAAATTCTATTATAAAATCTGGAAATCCTAGGCAACACTCAAATGTTTATTATAAATATAGCTGCTCTATTTGTTTATTCTTTAGAACTACACTGCCCATGTTAAGGACTTCCCAAGTAAATCACCAAATAATTGAAAGATTACTAAACTTCTGAGCTCAGCAAAGATATTTAAATATCAAAAAGAAAAATATGCAAATAAAATGCTCTTACCTTACAGAAATTAAAAATCACAGTTTACTGTCTTTCATTTATAGGTAAATTTCAGAACAGACCTTAAGGAGATCCCATAAGATGCTGTACAGGGAGATGATGGAGAATTTGGAAGCAATAGAAAAATGCATAAATTATTGTGACTAGGGCTAGTGTCATTTGTTAGAAATGGCAAGCACCAGTCTGTTATCACACTAAATAAATTTGAAATTTTTTTCCAGAAAGTGCTACAAGAGTATGTGATTTCATTTACGATTACTCAGCAAGAAATCAATTACTCAGTTAAGAGTATTGAGAACATGAAGGAGGATTTCCAGTCCTAAAAGCATTCATTAACACTCAGATTAATGTAAAGAAATTCAACATCAGACCTTTGGAAACCTAAACAGAAATATTTGGTGAATTCAAGGCTTGTAGGTATTTTCAATATGTGACTTGCTTTTATTGCAGGGAAATAAATGTTTACCAATCCTTGAACATTCTCAAATAGTGAGAGTAGTTTCACATCTGTTGAACACGTAAAAATATGCAAGTTGCTTTACTGAATCCCAAGAATGACACCTTGTAGGAACTAACATAGTAAGGCATCACGTAGAAGTACACATCTTTACAATTAAGACAACTGCTTTGTCCTTTGCTTTGTGGTTTTCAGACTTATTTCTTTATTCACCCCCAATTTAATAGCTTTATTAATAATACTATAAGTAAGCTCTATGATCTATACAACTTTGGAAACCTGTCCTACTTCCTTGGGTCTAACTCATAATGCAAGAGCCAACTCATTTCACTTGCACAACACTATCTGAGAGAGATCAAGGCACTTTTTAAATTTGTCATTTCCCAACACCCCTGAAAAATGAAGAAGACAGTATTACCCCCACTTTAAAGATAAAAATGGAAGTGCAGGAAGCACAAAGAGGGCTTCCAGAAATGTCCTAGTTTCTTGACTTGGGTGCTGGTGTGTTCAGTTTGCAAAAGCTCATGAAGCTACATACACTTATAATTTATATATTCCTATGTATGTTATGGTACACTTCAGTAAAAAGCTCAAAAAAGTAAAAAACCGGAGATTGAGATTCCAAAACATCCAGTGACTCGCCTAAGGTCAGTCAGTGGTAGAGGCTGGCTCACATGCAAGCCATGTGACTCCTAGGCAGGCCTCAGTGTTCTACATCAAACTGCCCATGTTAATCATTTCCTTCCACTCAATCTCTTATTTTTCCTTTGATCATTAACAAAGTATTCTGCCTCATCATTGGAATATGCCTGGAACACCACGCTTAAAAAAAAGTTCTCTTTATGTCAACTTAATCTTACACACATGCAGTAATATATATATTCCTACAACACCCAAGCCTCATCCTGGCCAGGAGATCCAAATCCACTTGATTAATCAACAACCATGCTTTGGTAGTCTGACTGCAACCCTTATAAATAATTACTGCATTGTGTACAATTATGTTTTTAACTATAAAATATCTCATTATCTGAACTGTTTAAGTCAATCTTTATACTTTCCTTAAAACTGCTAACAACTAAAATGTGGGGGAGAAAAGAAAATCCTACTCTATTCCCCACATCTCTTAGATTCTCTAGAATGATAGGGAAAGGTCAGTAGAACAACTCTACAGAAACCAGATTTGGTTACATAAATATTTCACATCTATTTATCTTTCCAATCTCATCTCCTAACACCATCTAGACACACACTACATCCACCTATACAAACCACAATTATCTTTAAAAGATTAGGTTCTCATCCGCCCCCAATGTCTTTGTACAACCTGTTTCCTCTGCTTAGAATACCCTTCCCCTTGTCTAACTCTGCTCTACCAATCCTTCAAGACTTACCTCAAGTATCTAAGAATTGTTTTTAACTCCCCTCAGATCAAGTTAAGCTCTCTCTCTCCCCTTACATCACAAGACTGTTGCATACTAGTAGAAAGAAGAATGACTAGAAAGTCGCAAGACTTACTGATAAAATATTAAAGTATGTTGTGAAGTTTAAAAGATATCCCTACTCAGAAGCTGGGTCATTCCCCCAATTCTCACCTTTGAAGTACACTGGGTTCCCTTTCTATATTCTGTCATAGCACCCCTTTGGCTTTCCTTCATAGCACTCACAATTGAATTTTCAACAATTACTTGTAGAATCATTTAACATCTCTCTCTCTGTTGATCACAAGTTCCATGACAGAAAGGGCACCTTCTATGTTATTCACAGCTTTATCCCCCCGGGACTCAGAAGAAACTGGAACATAATAACTGCTCAATATACTTTGTTGAATGAATGTTTCCAAGAAGCTCCATACCATTTTGGTTCACTTGATAGAAAATTTTGGTTTACTGCTTCAAAAATGATATTCTGACTTAGCATGCTAAAACTGCTTCACATATGCAACTTACGGTTTATAGACATTATGAAACAATCACAACTATGACCAAACTAAGAAAGTGAAGTGGAGGGTCTGGGCAAAATGGCGGAAGAGTAAGACGCGGAGATCACCTTCCTTCCCACAGATACAGTAGAGATACATCTACACGTGGAACTGCTCCTACAGAACACCCACTGAACGCTGGCAGAAGACGTCAGACCTCCCAAAAGGCAAGAAAATCCCCACGTACTTGGGTAGGGCAAAAGAAAAAAGAAATAACAGAGACAAAAGAATAGGGACGGGACCTGCACCAGTGGGAGGGAGCTGTGAAGGAGGAAAGGTTTCCACACACTAGGAAGCCCCTTCGCGGGCAGAGACTGCGGGTGGCAGAGGGGGGAAGCTTCAGAGCCACGGAGGAGAGCGCAGCCACAGGGGTGCGGAGGGCAAAGCGGAGAAATTCCCGCACGGAGGATCGGTGCCAAGCAGCACTCACCAGCCCGAGAGGCTTGTCTGCTCAGCCGCCGGGGCGGGCGGGGGCTGGGAGCTGGGGCTCGGGCTTCGGTGCTAGCCGGGAGGGAGTCCGGGAAAAAGTCTGCAGCTGCCGAAGAGGCAAGAGACTTTTTCTTGCCTCTTTGTTTCGCGGCACACAAGGAGAGGGGATTCAGAGCGCCGCCTAAACAAGCTCCAGAGACGGGTGCGAGCTGCGGCTATCAGCGCGGATCCCACAGCAACAGGGGCACAGAGGGAAAAACGGAGAGATTCCCGCACAGAGGCTCGGCGCCGAGCAGCACTCACCAGCCCGAGAGGCTTGTCTGCTCACCCGCTGGGGCGGGCGAGGGCTAGGAGCTGAGGCGCGGGCTTCGGTCGGATCCCAGGGAGAGGACTGGGGTTGGCTGCGTGAACACAGCCTGAAGGGGTTAGCGCACCACAGCTAGCCGGGAGGGAGCCCGAGAAAAAGTCTGCAGCTGCCGAAGAGGCAAGAGACTTTTTCTTGCCTCTTTGTTTCGCGGCGCGCAAGGAGAGGGGATTCAGAGCGCCGCCTAAACGAACTCCAGAGACGGGCACGAGCCGCGGCTATCAGCGCGGACCCCAGAGACGGGCGCGAGCCGCGGTTATCAGCGCGGACCCCAGAGACGGGCACGAGACGCTAAGGCTGCTGCTGCCGCCACCAAAAAGCCTGTGTGCGAGCACAGGTCACTCTCCACACCGCCCCTCCCGGGAGCCAGTGCAGCCCGCCACCACCGGGCTCCCGTGATCCGGGGACAACTTCCCCGGGAGAACACACGGCGCGCCTCAGGCTGCTGCAACGTCACGCTGGCTTCTGCCACCGCAGGCTCGCCCCGCCTCCTCCGTACCGCTCCCTCCCCCCGGCCTGACTGAGCCAGAGCCCCCGAATCAGCTGCTCCTTTAACCCCGTTCTGTCTGGGCGGGGAACAGACGCCCTCAGGTGACCTACATGCAGAGGCGGGTCCAAATCCAAAGCTGAACCCCGGGAGCTGTACGAACAAAGAAGAGAAAGGGAAATCTCTCCCAGCAGCCTCAGAAGCAGCGGATTAAAGCTCCACAAACAACTTGATGTGCCTGCATCTGTTGAATACCTGAATAGACAACGAATCATCCCAAATTTAGGAGGTGGACTTTGGGAGCAGGATATATTAATTTTTCCCCTTTTCCTTTTTTTGTGAGTGTATATGTGTATGCTTCTGGGTTAGATTTTGTCTGTATAGCTTTGCTCTCACCGTTAGTCCTAGGGTTAGGTCCGTCCGTTTTTTTTTTTTTTTTTTACTTAAAAATTTTTTTTTCCCTAAAAAATGTTTTCTTAATAATTTTTTCCTTATTTTCTGTTTTTAAAAAATTTAAAAAAAATTTTTAATAAGTTTTTTCGTATTTTTCATTTTAAAAAAGTAAAATTTTTTTTTTTAATAAATTTTTTTCTTAATAATTTCTCCTTATTTTTATTATAAAAACTAATAAATCTATTTTTAAAAATTAAAAAAAATTTTTTTCTTAATAAATTTATTCTTAATAATTTTTTTCTTATTTTTTTATTATAAAAGCTTTATTTTATTTTATTTTATCCTCTTTCTTTCTTTCTTTCTATTTTTTCTCCCTTTTATTCTGAGCCGTGTGGATGAAAGGCTCTTGGTGCTCCAGCCAGGCATCAGGGCTGTGCCTCTGAGGTGGGAGAGCCAACTTCAGGACACTGGTCCACAAGAGACCTCCCAGCTCCATGTAATACCAAACGGCGAAAATCTCTCAGAGATCTCCATCTCAACATCAAGACCCAGCTTCACTCAACGACCAGCAAGCTACAGTGCTGGACACCCTATGCCAAACAACTAGCAAGACAGGAACACAGCCCCATCCATTAACAGAGAGGCTGCCTAAAATCATAATAAGGCCACAGACACCCCAAAACACACCACCAGACGTGGACGTGCCCACCAGAAAGACAAGATCCAGCCTCATCCACCAGAACACAGGCACTAGTCCCCTCCACCAGGAAGCCTACACAACCCACTGAACCAACCTTAGCCACTGGGGACAGATAACAAAAACAACGGGAACTACGAACCTGCAGCCTGTGAAAAGGAGACCCCAAACACAGTAAGATAAGCAAAATGAGAAGACAAAGCAGGGTCAAAACACACCAGACCTAACAAATGAAGTGGAAATAGGCAGTCTACCTGAAAAAGAATTCAGAATAATGATAGTAAAGATGACCAAAATCTTGGAAATAGAATAGACAAAATGCAAGAAACATTTAACAAGGACGTAGAAGAACTAAAGAGGAACCAAGCAACGATGAAAAACACAATAAATGAAATTAAAAATACTCTAGACGGGATCAATAGCAGAATAACTGAGGCAGAAGAACGGATAAGTGACCTGGAAGATAAAATAGTGGAAATAACTACTGCAGACCAGAATAAAGAAAAAAGAATGGAAAGAACTGAGGACAGTCTCAGAGACCTCTGGGACAACATTAAACGCACCAACATTCGAATCATAGGGGTCCCAGAAGAAGAAGAGAAAAAGAAAGGGACTGAGAAAATATTTGAAGAGATTATCATTGAAAACTTCCCTAATATGGGAAAGGAAATAGTTAATCAAGTCCTGGAAGCACAGAGAGTCCCATAGAGGATAAATCCAAGGAGAAACACACCAAGACACATATTAATCAAACTATCAAAAATTAAATATAAAGAAAACATATTAAAAGCAGCAAGGGAAAAACAACAAATAACACACAAGGGAATCCCCATAAGGATAACAGCTGATCTTTCAGCAGAAACTCTGCAAGCCAGAAGGGAGTGGCAGGATATACTTAAAGTGATGAAGGAGAAAAACCTACAACCAAGGTTACTCTACCCAGCAAGGATCTCATTCAGATTTGATGGAGAAATTAAAACCTTTACAGACAAGCAAAAGCTGAGAGAGTTCAGCACCACCAAACCAGCTTTACAACAAATGCTAAAGGAACTTCTCTAGGCAAGAAACACAAGAGAAGGAAAACACCTACAATAACAAACCCAAAACATTTAAGAAAATGGGAATAGGAAAATACATATCGATAATTACCTTAAATGTAAATGGATTAAATGCTCCCACCAAAAGACACAGACTGGCTGAATGGATACAAAAACGAGACCCATATATATGCTGTCTACAAGAGACCCACTTCAGACCTAGAGACACATACAGACTGAAAGTGAGGGGATGGAAAAAGATATTCCATGCAAATGGAAATCAAAAGAAAGCTGGAGTAGCAATTCTCATATCAGACAAAATAGACTTTAAAATAAAGACTATTACAAGAGACAAAGAAGGACACTATATAATGATCAAGGGATCGATCCAAGAGGAAGGTATAACAATTGTAAATATTTATGCACCCAACACAGGAGCACCTCAATACATAAGGCAAATACTAACAGCCATAAAAGGGGAAATCGACAGTAACACAATCATAGTAGGGGACTTTAACACCCCACTTTCACCAATGGACAGATCATCCAAAATGAAAATAAATAAGGAAACACAAGCTTTAAATGATACATTAAACAAGATGGACTTAATTGATATTTATAGGACATTCCACCCAAAAACAACAGAATACACATTTTTCTCAAGTGCTCATGCAACATTCTCCAGGATAGATCATATCTTGGGTCACAAATCAAGCCTTGGTAAATTTAAAAAAATTGAAATCGTATCAAGTATCTTTTCCGACCACAATGCTATGAGACTAGATATCAATTACAGGAAAAGATCTGTAAAAAATACAAACACATGGAGGCTACACAATACACCACTTAATAACGAAGTGATCACTGAAGAAATCAAAGGGGAAATCAAAAAATACCTAGAAACAAATGACAATGGAGACACAACGACCCAAAACCTATGGGATGCAGCAAAAGCAGTTCTAAGAGGGAAGTTTATAGCAATACAAGCCTACATCAAGAAACAGGAAACATCTCGAATAAACAACCTAACCTTGCACCTAAAGCAATTAAAGAAAGAAGAACAAAAAATCCCCAAAGCTAGCAGAAGGAAAGAAATCATAAAGATCAGATCAGAAATAAATGAAAAAGAAATGAAGGAAACAATAGCAAAAATCAATGAAACTAAAAGCTGGTTCTTTGAGAAGATAAACAAAATTGATAAACCATTAGCCAGACTCATCAAGAGAAAAAGGGAGAAGACTCAAATCAATAGAATTAGAAATGAAAAAGGAGAAGTAACCACTGACACTGCAGAAATACAAACGATCATGAGAGATTACTACAAGCAGCTCTATGCCAATAAAATGGACAACCTGGAAGAAATGGACAGATTCTTAGAAATGCACAACCTGCCGAGACTGAACCAGGAAGAAATAGAAAATATGAACAGACCAATCACAAGCACTGAAATTGAAACTGTGATTAAAAATCTTCCAACACACAAAAGCCCAGGACCAGATGGCTTCACAGGCGAATTCTATCAAACATTTAGAGAAGAGCTAACACCTATCCTTCTCAAACTCTTCCAAAATATTGCAGAGCGAGGAACACTCCCCAACTCATTCTACGAGGCCACCATCACCCTGATACCAAAACCAGACAAAGATGTCACAAAGAAAGAAAACTACAGGCCAATATCACTGATGAACATAGATGCAAAAATCCTCAACAAAATACTAGCAAACAGAATCCAACAGCACATTAAAAGGATTATACACCATGATCAAGTGGGGTTTATTCCAGGAATGCAAGGATTCTTCAATATACGCAAACCAATCAACGTGATACATCATATTAACAAATTGAAGGAGAAAAACCATATGATCATCTCAATAGATGCAGAGAAAGCTTTTGACAAAATTCAACACCCATTTATGATAAAAGCCCTGCAGAAAGTAGGCATAGAGGGAACTTTCCTCAACATAATAAAGGCCATATATGACAAACCCACAGCCAACATTGTCCTCAATGGTGAAAAACTGAAACCATTTCCACTAAGATCAGGAACAAGACAAGGTTGCCCACTCTCACCACTATTATTTAACATAGTTTTGGAAGTGTTAGCCACAGCAATCAGAGCAGAAAAAGAAATAAAAGGAATCCAAATCGGAAAAGAAGAAGTAAAGCTGTCACTGTTTGCAGATGACATGATACTATACATAGAGAATCCTAAAGATGCTACCAGAAAACTACTAGAGCTAATCAATGAATTTGGTAAAGTAGCAGGATACAAAATTAATGCACAGAAATCTCTTGCATTCCTATATACTAATGATGAAAAATCTGAAAGTGAAATTAAGAAAACACTCCCGTTTACCATTGCAACAAAAAGAATAAAATATCTAGGAATAAACCTACCTAAGGAGACAAAATACCTGTATGCAGAAAATTATAGGACACTGATGAAAGAAATTAAAGATGATACAAATAGATGGAGAGATATACCATATTCTTGGATTGGAAGAATCAACATTGTGAAAATGACTCTACTACCCAAAGCAATCTACAGATTCAATGCAATCCCTATCAAACTACCACTGGCATTTTTCACAGAACTAGAACAAAAAATTTCACAATTTGTATGGAAACACAAAAGACCCCGAATAGCCAAAGCAATCTTGAGAACGAAAAATGGAGCTGGAGGAATCAGGCTCCCTGACTTCAGACTATATTACAAAGCTACAGTAATCAAGACAGTTTGGTACTGGCACAAAAACAGAAATATAGATCAATGGAACAGGATAGAAAGCCCAGAGATAAGCCCACGCACATATGGTCACCTTATCTTTGATAAAGGAAGCAAGCATATACAGTGGAGAAAAGACAGCCTCTTCAATAAGTGGTGCTGGGAAAATTGGACAGGTACATGTAAAAGTATGAAATTAGAACACTCCCTGACACCATACACAAAAATAAACTCAAAATGGATTAAAGACCTAAGTGTAAGGCCAGACACTATCAAACTCTTAGAGGAAAACATAGGCAGAACACTCTATGACATAAATCACAGCAAGATCCTTTTTGACCCAGCTCCTAGAGAAATGGAAATAAAAACACAAATAAACAAATGGGACCTAATGAAACTTAAAAGCTTTTGCACAGCAAAGGAAACCATAAACAAGACCAAAAGACAACCCTCAGAATGGGAGAAAATAGTTGCAAATGAAGTAACTGACAAAGGATTAATCTCCAAAATTTACAAGCAGCTCATGCAGCTCAATAACAAAAAAACAAACAACCCAATCCAAAAATGGGCAGAAGACCTAAATAGACATTTCTCCAAAGAAGATATACAGATTGCCAACAGACACATGAAAGAATGCTCAACATCATTAATCATTAGAGAAATGCAAATCAAAACTACAATGAGGTATCATCTCACACCGGTCAGAATGGCCATCATCAAAAAATCTAGAAACAATAAATGCTGGAGAGGGTGTGGAGAAAAGGGAACCCTCTTGCACTGTTGGTGGGAATGTAAATTGATACAGCCACTATGGAGAACAGTATGGAGGTTCCTTTAAAAACTAAAAATAGAACTACCATACGACCCAGCAATCCCACTACTGGGCATATACCCTGAGAAAACCATAATTCAGAAAGAGTCATGTACCAAAATATTCATTGCAGCTCTGTTTACAATAGCCAGGACATGGAAGCAACCTAGGTGTCCATCATCGGATGAATGGATAAAGAAGATGTGGCACATATATACAATGGAATATTACTCAGCCATAAAAAGAAATGAAATGGAGGTATTTGTAATGAGGTGGATGGAGTTAGAGTCTGTCATACAGCGTGAAGTAAGTCAGAAAGAGAAAAAGAAATACAGTATGCTAACACATATATATGGAATCTAAGGGAAAAAAAAAAGGGTCATGAAGAACCTAGTGGCAAGACGGGAATAAAGACACAGACCTACTAGAGAATGGACTTGAGGATATGGGGAGGTGGAGGGGTGAGATGTGACAGGGTGAGAGAGTGTCATGGACACATATACACTACCAAATGTACAATAGATAGCTAGTGGGAAGCAGCCGCATAGCACAGGGAGATCAGCTCGGTGCTTTGTGACCACCTAGAGGGGTGGGATAGGGAGGGTGGGAGGGAGGGAGATGCAAGAGGGAAGAGATATGGGAACATATGTATATGTATAACTGATTCACTTTGTTATAAAGCAGAAACTAACACACCATTGTAAAGCAATTATACTTCAATAAAGATGTTTAAAAAAAAAAAAAAGAAAGTGAAGTAATTCAATGTATTATTTACATCTTTACTTCCCCTATTAAACAAGTTCCCAAATGATAGGGACTGTGTACAATTATAGCAAGGTGGCTGAACAGTTCAGATGATAGAGTCAAATTCCCTTAGGCTCCCAGCTTTACTACTCAAGAGCTTGGTAACCCTGGACAAGCAACTTAAAGCCTCTCTGAGCCTCCATTTACATATATCTATAAAGTGAGGATAATACCACCCACCTCCTGGGATTGTTGTATTGATTTCCCAGCTTTATTGAGGTATAACTGATAAATAAAAATTGCATACAGGGACTTCCCTGGTGGTTCAGCGGTTAAGACTACGCGCTTCCCCTGCAGAGGCGCGGGTTCGATCCTTGGTCCAGGAAGTTCCGCGTGCCGTGCAGTGTGACCAAAGATAAATAAATAAAATAGCTTAAACAAATTGCAAACATTTAATGTGTACAATGTGATGGTTTGATATACATATACATTGTGAAACAATTACCACATACAAATTACCAAGTTAATTAACACTTCCATCAACTCACATAGTTACCATTTTCTTTATATGGTGAGAGTATTTATGATCTACTCTCTTACCAAATTTCAAGTACACAATACAGTGTTATTAACTATAGCCACCATGCTGTACATTAGATCTCCAGAACTTACTCATTCTGCACAACTGAAACTTTGTACCCTTTGAGCAACATCACTCCATTTCCCCCACCCTCCATCCCCTGACAACTACCATTATACTCTCTGCTTCTATGAGTTTGACTATTTTAGATTCCACATTTAAGTGAGATCATTCAGTATCTGTCCTTCTGTGTCTGGCTTACTTCACGTAGCATAATGTCCTCCAGGTTCATCCATATTGTCACAAGTGGCAGAATGTCCTTTTTTCTTTAAAGGCTGAACAATATTACACTGTGTGTATGTATATGTGTGTACACACACACACATTTTCTTTATCCACTCATCCACTGATGGACACTTAGATTGTTTCCATATCTTGACTATAATGAATATTGTTGCAATGAACATGGGAGTCCAGATATCTCTTCAAAATATTGATTTCATTTCCTTTGGATATATACCCAGAAGTGGAATTGCTGGATTATATGGGAGTTCCAGTTTTAATTTTTTGAGGAACCTGCATACTGTTTTCCAAAATGGTTGTACCAATTTACATTCTCCCCAAAAATATACCAGGATTCCCTTTTCTCCACATCCTTGCCAACACTTGGGGTATTCTTGATAATAGCCATATTAACAGGTGTTAGGTGGTATCTCATTGTGGGTTTGATTTGCATTTCCCTGATGATTAGTTATGCCGAGTGATGCTATGAACTTCCCTCTTAGAGTCACTTTTGCTGCATCCCATAAGTCTTAGTATGCTGTGTTTCCATTTTCATTTGTCTCAAGACATTTTTTGATTTCCCTTTTGATTCCTTCTTTGACCCACTGATTGTTTAGGAGTGTGTAAACTTCCACAGTTGGGAATTTTCCAAATTTCCTCGTTACTGATTTCTAGTTTTATACCATTGTGGTTGGAAAAGATAATGATTTCAAACTTCTTAAATTTGTTAAGACTTGTTTTGCAGCCTAGCATAAAATCTACCCTGGAGAATGTCCCATGTGTACTTGAGAAGAACATGTATTTTACTGCGGTTGGATGGAATGTTCTGTATGTGTCTGTTAGGTCCATTTGGTCTACAGGGTTATTCAAGTCCTATATTTCCTTATTGATCTTCTGTCTGAATGTTCTGTTATTGAAAGTGGGGTACTGAAGTATCCTGCCATTATTGTGTTGCTCTGTTTCTCCCTTCAGTTCTGTCAATGTTTGCTTTATATTTCTTTATACATTTAGGTGCTTTGATGTTGACTGTATATATATTTATAATTATTATATCTTCCTGGTGGATTAAACCTTCCATCATTATATTGGGTTGGCCAAAAAGTTCATTTGGGTTTTTCCGTAAGATGTTATGGAACAATCCAAACAAACTTTTTGGCCAACCCGATACAATGTCTACCTTTGTCTTTTGTGATAATTTTTGACTTAAAGTCTATTTTGTTTCATGTAAGTAGAGCCACCCCTACCCTCTTTAGTTTATCATTTGCATGGAATATATTTTCCCACTCCTTCACTTTCACCTTGTGTGTGTCCTTAAATCTAAAGTGAGTTTCTCATAGACAGCATACAGTTGGGGTTTTGCTTTTTAATTCATTACATTTAAATTATTATTGATAGGTAAAGACTTACAATAGTAAGCCATTTTGTTCATTGTTTTCTGACTGGGTTTGTAGGTTTTTTTCTTTTCTTCCTCTCTTGCTGTCTTCCTTTGTGATTTGATGATTTTTTGTAGTGGTATTCTTTGATGCCTTTCTCTTTATCGTCTGTGCACCTATTACATGTTTGTTCTTTGTGACTACCATGAGGCTTACATAAGACATCTTAGTTATAACAGTCTACTTTAAGTTGATAACTTTGAACACATATAAAAACTCTATACTTTTACTCCCCTCTCACATTTTATGTTACTAGTGTCACAACTTACATCTTTTTATATTGTGTATCTATTAACAAATTATTGTAGCTATAGTTATTTTTAATACTTTTGTCTTTTAACTTTTATATTAGAGTTAAAAGTGGTTTATGCACCACTGTTACAGTATTAGAGTATGAGAGTATATATTTACCTTTACCAGTAAGTTTTATACTTTCATGTTTTCCTGTTGCTAATTAGTACCTTTTCATTTCAACTTGAAAAATTCCTCTCACATTTCTTGTAAGACAGGTGATGAACTTGCTCAGCTTTTGTTTGGCTGGGAAAGCCTATCCCTCCTTCATTTCTGAAGGACAGCTTTGCTAGATATGGTGTTCTTGGTTGGCAGTTTTTTTCCTTTCAGCACTTGGAATATATCATTCCACTTTCTCCTGGGCTATACGGTTGCTGGTGAGAAATCTGACAGCCTAAGGGAGTGGGGGGGGGGCGGGGAGAAATAGAGGTGGAGGAGGGGGAGGTGCCAGTGGCAGCACAAGTGGCTTTTCTCCTGCTGCTTTCAAAATCCTGTCTTTGACTTTTGACAATTTGATTATAACGTGCCTTGGTGAAGACCTCTTGATGTTTGGCCTACTAGAAGTACTTGGAATATTATGGATCATTTCTTTCCTATGATTTGGGAAGTTTTCTATCATTCTTTCTTTAAGTAAGCTTTCTGCCCCTTTCTCATTTTCTGCTCTTTCTGGGACTCCCACCCAAAAGGTTCTAACATTGGAGAACTTATAAACGACTAGTTGTATGTTCACTTTCTACTTAAACATGATACACCTCTCTCCCGCTATGAACTGGAACCAAGACCCTGGGTAAATTGCATCATCTGGTGGCTGAAATAAGAAAATGGCTGGCATAACATCTGTTCTGCTTTAATAAGATTAAAGAGAACACACTGACCATTTACCCATCACTGATTAACTCCTTTCTTGGCAATTATGTCCATTTATTTCTTCTCTCATTTTTTCCTTGTCTTTTTCCAAATGTTCCTGTCCTTAGGAAAAAGCACTCCCCAGAACTAATTTCTCCCAATTTGTGTGTCTAAAAAGTGAATGCACCCCAAGCTGCCATCAATGCTTGGAATATACCTGTATCAAGGAAAAGGAAAGACTTTACAGAAAATTAGTCATAAGAACTAATGTCATCAGTCTCTAACCAATTCAAAGTTAGTGACTCTTAAAGCTGGTTACTCGTTAGGTGGTGGTGAAATATTTGGTAACACCATATGCCAAATGAGGCTATAGTTCATGGAAATATAGGAAAACTTCAGGATTTGGGTGTATGATGGCTTTTTCTTACAGCTTTTGAGCCCAGTCCTACAAGAGACCCAATCAAACTAGAGCTGGCCATTCTCTGCCTGCAGCCTTCAATCTAGATTGACTGAGAGTCACATAATTTGAAGCTCTGCAGGGCTGTAAACATCAACAGCCTCTGCACCTCAAATTGAGGTGATTGGGGGCTTCCCTGGTGGCGCAGTGGTTGGGAATCCGCCTGCCAATGCAGGGGACACGGGTTCAAGCCCTGCTCCGAGAAGATCCCACATGCCACAGAGCAACTAAGCCCGTGCACCACAACTACTGAGCCTGCGCTCTAGAGCCCGTGAGCCATGTCTACTGAGGCTGCGAGCCACATCTACTGAGCCCGCGTGCCACAACTACTGAAGCCCGCGCACCTAGAGCCTGTGCTCCGCAACGAGAAGCCACCTCAATGAGAAGCCCGCGCACCCCGTAACGAAGAGTAGCCCCCGCTCACCACAACTAGAGAAAGCCTGCATGCAGCTAGGAAGACACAATGCAGCCAAAAATAAATAAATTTATTTTTTAAAAAATTGAAGTGATTATAAGCAGTAACTCAGAGAAGTAGTTGTCTTAGCAGGAGATAAGACCACAGCCCCAAGCTGTTTTAAGAGTTCTATTCAGGACAAGGAAGAAAACCAGCCAGCAAAAATCAGATTAAGAATGCTGCCTACCTCAAGGCAGCTGGCTATTAATTTAAAAGCTAAAGGAAAAGGGCTGAGCACAGAGGCCAGTAAGCAGAAGAATTTTCAAGCTTAGAAACTATGTCTAGATGTAGCTTCCCCCACCATGGAGCTTACTAAAAGCAAAAATAGCAAAAATCTTTTAAGTTTTTGAGGGAATAATATTATCATAGAAACCCCAAGACTGCTCTGCAGCAGCCAGCAAGTATTAAATCTCTAAAGTAATTTGTGGCCCCCAACCCTCACCCACAGAACATTAGCTGTGAAAGCCATGCATTCCCCAAGAAAAGTACATTCCCCAGTGGGTACTTCAGATGGGGCCATGAAGAATGCACAACAAAGAATCTCTAGGGGCTTCCCTGGTGGCGCAGTGGTTGAGAATCTGCCTGCCAATGCAGGGGACACGGGTTCGAGCCCTGGTCTGGGAGGATCCCACATGCCGCGGAGCAACTAGGCCCGTGAGCCACAACTACTGAGCCTGCGCGTCTGGAGCCTGTGCTCCGCAACAAGAGAGGCCACGATAGTGAGAGGCCCGTGCACCGCGATGAAGAGTGGCCCCCGCTTGCCGCAACTAGAGAAAGCCCTTGCACAAAAACGAAGACCCAACACAGCCAAAAATAAATAAATAAAAAATTTTAAAAAAAAAAGAATCTCTAGAGATCAGTCAGGGGCCTGTTCTGGGGCGACAGAAATCCCCCTGTATTATTCAGACTATTTCAATTGCTGCTTTGATTCTGCTGTCAATTTAGATAACCACACCTACCTTGCCTCTGGTGACTTGAGTGCCACTTGGCCTCTGCCACCCAAGGATCCTAATTACCTCCACTGTATTTAGGTTTGCTAATTCAGTGGCAGCAGTTCTCACTGCTATTTCTGACCTACAGAGAAGAGCAATCACAGAAGTCTTCAAGGATCTTGGGACTCCCCTCACAAATTTATTTCCCAGGCAAAGGAAATCCCCCTAGCAAGCAGAACCAGGGGCTGCCAGATAGGCCATCAAAGGAACTTCACTGCCAGGGCAGGGAGTTTTTGTTCTTCCTGCCCAGCAGTATTTGATCACTGCTATCTTTTCCATTCTTCCTCTTTCTAAGAGAACTTTTACTGGAGTTATCCTATTCTTTTTCTACCTATATAACAATGAAGGAGGGAGGCAGTTTGTGGGACACCAGACCACAGGAAGCCATACCTAGACCTACTGGGGAGGACTGCACATCACCAAGAAATTGAGGACTTAGAAACTGGATACAATAACTAGATAAGACTTTGGAGGTGTTTCCATTGAGGAGGGGCTGAGCATCCTCTTTGTATGGAAAGAAGATTGAATGAGGATTGGATAGCTAAAGGACTATACTGCAGCAAAGATTGTTCATCATCTATCTAATATCCATTCTCCCTTCTTTCTTGCTATCAGAAGCTCCAAGTTACTGGGCTCCAATGTGCTCAAGTAAAAATACATGTCCCAGCTTTGTGGTGGATGAGGTGGCCATGTAATATAGTTTGGCCAATGATATGAAAGCAGACTTCACTGGATATGGTTTACAAGAAAGTTCTTTAAAGAGGTCTTACCTGGCAGTCACCATTTTATTCCTCCCCATCTTCCAGCCTGCCTAGAACACAGATGGGATGACTCAGGAGCTACCTTATCATCATAAGCATACATTAAGGATGCCTGGGAAGAAGGGTAGAAGGTGCCTAAGTCCCTAATGGTATCTTGGACACACCCTACCAGCCCTGGAATGCTAAACTTTCACTCATTTAGTGAGTGAAAAATAAACTCAGGTTTGTTTAGGCCACTATTTGGGGGGTTTTCTGTTCTACATAGTGAAATTCAACTCCTTCACGGATACACACAGAATCCTATAACTCACTGAGGAATTAACCAAATTTATTCTAAATTTATGTCAAAACAGAATCTGTAAAAAAACTATATTGAGTACCTTAGGTTTACTTAGCCTGACTGCCATATATTTGCCATCCATAAGTTACTCCCATGTCCATTTCAAGCACAGTTAATCAATCAGGGCCACTTTATCCCAGTAAGTTGGAAGTACATCTACAAAACTGTTTCAACTCCAAGTCTCAAGAGCTGCAACTGATCTATCAGCCTGGCACACAATATAGAACCTATTTTCCATTTGTAGCAACTTCAGTTTCTCCCAGTTCTAGAATTCTAAGACAAAATCATAGATGTTACAATGGAGAAAATGTATCAAGATTTATATACCTATCAAGTAACTCAGATCAAATCATATAATCTAATTCTACAACTCTGGACCAGTCACATTTTCTCAAAAAAAACAAAAACAAAAAAACCTTATTCCTTCACTTGTGAGATGGAAGAAATAGGAAAACCTACTTAAACCTCATAGGGTTGATATGAAAATCATATACAAAATGAGTGTGAAAAAATTTTGAACTTTAAATTACTATAAACATATAAATTAGTAATAAATCTATAATATGTAATTTATTCTTTAATTATTATTTATTTTTATATTTTGGCTGTGTTGGGTCTTCGTTTCTGTGCGAGGGCTTTCTCTAGCTGTGGCAAGTGGGGGCCACTCTTCATCGCGGTGTGCGGGCCTCTCACTATCGTGGCCTCTCTTGTTGCGGAGCACAGGCTCCAGACGCGCAGGCTCAGTAGTTGTGGCTCACAGGCCTACTTGCTCCGCGGCATGTGGGATCTTCCCAGACCAGGGCTCGAACCCGTGTCCCCTGCATCGGCAGGCAGATTCTCAACCACTGCGCCACCAGGGAAGCCCCCGTAATTTATTCTTAACAACTAGCATAATTTGCTACCTATTAAAAATACTCAACATGTAAAATTAAATTCACTTCAAGAACATGGTTATATTGTCTTGTGTAGCAGTACAGAGAACTCAACTAAGAGTTCATTCTTCTGATTTTACACCAAAGAAATAATGGACTAGGGTGGGGGAAGCACATACGATTGACAGTATATTCCAATCATTTTCACAGCTTTAATTCCACCAGGCAGAAATAACACTAGCATCCACGGAAGAATTCAGTTTTACCCTATTGGATAACCTTCTTAGAAGAAAAAAGAAAAACTAGTTTCATTATGGGAGGGGGGAAGTTTATCACACATATATGTATTGTTTTTTTAACTCAAAGGAGAGAAATGTCTTCAGCTCTATAGACTAAAATTTATAATAAGGTAAAAATAACTAGGCAAGTTTAATTAAATCAGCAAATATTTGATTGCTTACCAAATAAAATGACTTGTCGCTATTACCACAGTGAATAACCTACGACCCCAACCTCAATAAGAGCAGTGAAGTATCCCCTGAGATCCCAGTCTTAGTACCCAGGATAAATGTAATTGAAGTTTCAATGTTTAGAGAAGCTTTAGTAATATAAAAAATGTACTCATTAACATCCCACTATCAGTGATCTTTAAAACAGGTGCTACATATTCCCAGGTGAACTTCACTACAGTTTTCCAAAATCTATTTCCTTTGAAGTTTTGAAACCACTTAAAACCACATGGAAAGTCTAGAAATGTAACTTATAGAAGCTTGGAAACTGAGCAGACTTTATAAAGGAAACAGTAACAATGTGGAACAAGTTACAAAGACATCTTTAAGGTCAAGTTTATTCAGGTCACCTTTGGAATACCTTACATACTGAATATATAAATATAACACAGATCTTAACTACAGAAAATAAAGGGTATATACGTGGATAGCACAAGGGATTGTTCCACAAGTGCTATAAATTAATGTGTCTGAATGCTAAAGGACCTTAGTTTTAAAATGAACAAAAAAATACATGCAAGCAGAGTTAGAAAATTTCAAGTTATAAATCAAAACCTTCTGGCTAGATGAGAAGATAAAAGCTTCTTTCAAAAACACAGCTACCTGCCAAAGATAAAAACACTAGATATATCCTGTTGTCTAATCCATCCTCCTACTTGGCTAATGTGGATGGAAAAGCATCAGTAACTTTCTAAAAGCCACTCTACACAAGGGGTAAGCCATAGCATACCTTTGACACTGGGCATATACACCCTCAACCAGGAGACATATGCTAGAAGCTGTGATGTTAACAGCTTTCTCCCTTGCTATTACTGTACACAATGGGCACCATCTGAGATGATTTAGAGAATCATACAAGCAAAAGCAGAATATGTAAAATACATTGCATATTCTCTTGTACAAAGTTATCTGTGTACCGCTACCTAATACACTCTACTAGATTATTCCAAAGTGGAAGTATAATTTTCTGAGGAAAATGTTGAAGAAATAAAACTTGTAGCATGACATAAAAATGAAATTTTGCATGATCTTCAAGATCAGCTACATGGAAATCAGAATGCTATAGACTGAATGTTTGCATTCCCCTAAAATTCATATGTTGAAACCTAATCCCCAATGTGATGATACTTGGAGGTAGAGCTTTTGGGAGATGATTAGGTCATGACGGTGGAACCCTCATGAATGGGATTAGTGCCCTTATAAAGGAAACCCCAGAGAGCTCCCTCTCCCCTTCTGTCTTGTGAGTACATAGCGAGAAGATGGCCACAGGAAGCAGGCCCTCGCTAGACACGGACTCTGCCAGCACCTTGATCTTGGATTTCCCAGCCTCCAGAACTATGAGAAATAAATGTTTGTTGCTTAAACCACCTAGTTTATGGTATTTTTGTTATAGCAGCCTGAACGGACTATGGCAGAGGGCAAATTTTTCATCATAAGTATATACCAAACCAGGTTCTCATAAATCCCACCCTCAACCAGGCCCCGGCTTCTGCCCAGGAGGCCTTCATCTTTTTCTGGGCTAGCTGAGTCCATATGTTTTGTGTGTGTGTGTGTGTGTGTGTGTTTGTGTAAATATCAAATTCCTAACCAAATACTCAAATATTTAATATTTCTGAAGTCTTAGTGCTACCTAAGCAAACAAAACTGGGTATGATACATCTGTACATTTTCAAGATAAATGCATTTAAATAGTCTACACATGTCCTAAACAGACATAGAGCGAAACATCAAAACAATGTACCAAGTTGAGGAATCACCTTGGATTCAAAAGGGGCAGTAAGCAATACAGGGTGTGTGGATACAAGGGAGTTGTTGAGATCAGGGCCATTTTACCCTTTTCAGCAAATCATAAGATATTTATTTTCATGTATCAGGCACAGCAGGCTCAGCAAATACTGAATTAAAAGCTTAACAACAGTCTTTTTGAGACTTACACAAAGCAGTGATATCTTTCTAATTAGTTTAAGCCATGTCTCTGAAGGCATTGAAAACAAAATCATATCTACTGAAATCATCAATCCATTACAAATACCACTTTTCCTCAGCTAATTCTAGGTGAAGAAATGTAACTTGAAAGATAGAAACCCAAAGCAGTAACAACATCAATCTCTAGTAATATTCTTCTATCTGAGAAATGTCAATACTTCTCAAATTCACATAAAATATCACAACCTTCAATGTCTTATTTCCCATTTCACTTTTCTCTTCTATCCTGGAACGAAAAATATGATAAAACTCTGACACAAGGATTCCAATTTAGCCGTCTGTCAATAGATCACAAAGCTGTCTGAAGTTTTAGACTACACAGCAGCCACAGGTAACTCCAGATGGTCTGAAAAACTTGGGGACACTTGCTGCATGTGCTCTGCTATGCTTTCTAGTGAAAACTCCCAATAACCTAAAACTGGGAGAGGGGAAAAGAGCCTGCAGTTGGTACTTCCCAGGGCAAGGGAAGAAAACAGCTTTAAGAGAGTAAGGCTCCAGCTGAAACAAATCTCCCCTGTTCGGTGGTTGTTGGTTGGTTGTTTGCTTTAATACAATGCTGATGAGTCACTTTGAAGTGACTTATAATACAAACAAATGTTGGGAAGATTAAACAGAGCCTATCAAACCAAACAATAATATTTTGAAAGTAAAATTCATATAGTGGTCCTTTAAAGAGAAAACATTTTAAAATGTAAAACCAGCATAAATACCACTGTATAATAAAACTTACCATTAGTAACATTTGCTACATAGCAGTTTAATATTAATCCCATATTTTCCATATAATACTTGGAAGCTGTTCACAGCCTCAAACAGTATCAGACTCAGTATTTCACTAACTGACCTAACGCTATGGCCCAGAAAAAAGCAATAATTGCACTAAGAGAGGTCAACTTATTCCAGAGAAAGGCTTACACGAAACAACCATAATTCAAAGGACTGAGGAATTATCATAAAGAATTTCCCAGCAGAAACTGGTAAAATAGATGTGGGCAAATCACACTTTCGAGTTTGACAGTACCTGTAGAACTTTGCTTAATTCCTTCCTTGTTGGTATACCTTTTATTAATAAACTAGTTATTAACTGTTTATGTTTATTAAGCTGCTTAATAAACTACTTTAACCCACTATTATCCAAATACAGAGACCAGCTGCCCCTTCAAATCACCATTTGGGGCAGGGCCAGGGTTCTAAAAGGGGTTTCTTGACAAATACCCACTTCTTGCTAACTCTGTTCTTACCCAGTTTCCCAGTTCTCTTTTTCTCTTTCTGTGTGTGTGTGTGTAATATCCCACTCTATTCACTACCTGCCCTGCCCCAACCCAAGGATGATACTGACCTTCCACTCCCAAGACTAGACTAATTGTTGAGAACTAGAAATGGCACTTCTGATCAGTCACTTTTAAGAAAACACTTGTTATACTAGAAAAACTGGCACATTATTCGAGGATTAAAAAAAGTCTATTTAGATCTTAACTTCATACTAAAAAACAAAATAAATTTCAGATAAATCAAAGAGTTAAATGTAAGAAATCAAAACAAAGAGACAGATGCAGGTGAATTTCCACATGACTCCCAGGAAGAGAAGGACTTTCTAAGCATCAAAACAATTACAGAAATAACAAAGGAAAGTACTGACATAGTTTGACTATGGTAGAAGCTCTCCTAATCAACCTCTACTTAACCAATTTCACAGACTGACCCATTCCCCAGCCGCTGTGTAGAAACCTAATGAATGCCCACAGCACGGTGATTGCTCAAGGCTAACAGGCTACTGTGCAGTACACCTGCCTATGAGCTCTACAAATTAAGTTGCCTACTTACCAAGAGTTATTTATGTGTTCCTCTTTATGCTAGTTGTGTACCTGTTACTATAATTCTTAATTATATGTCACATCCATTGGAGGTGAGTGCAAAAAGAGAGGAACTGGCTATAAAGACCAGATAAAGGTGATGCTGAATTAAATGTGGGTGACAAACCTGCAAAAGACTTGGGGGGGGGGGAAATCTGTAAAATACCTGAAAGGATTCTGCATCGATTACAGCTCATTAAGGTATCACTCCACTTTAAAGAATCTAAAACTAGAAATCATTGATGATGAATTTTGGATGAGATGTAAAAAAGAAATATATAGCAGATTTTTAATCAATTAGACTCATATTCAAAGAAAAGCAGCCCAAGGTAAAAGAATTAGCTACTTAATGTGTATTCTGAAGCTTTAACGTTGAAGACACATAAACTTTTTTAGGATACCCCTTCCTATTAAGCAGACCAGCTATGAGATCTAATCACACCAAATAAAGAGGCTTCTTGTGTATGACTGTCAGTTTCCACACATCCAAACTCATCAGAAACAGAATGAAAAACTAAACTTGAAAAATATTTGAAAGACAATGGACATATATACACTATCAAATGTAAAATAGATAGCTAGTGGGAAGCAGCCACATAGCACAGGGAGATCAGCTCAGTGCTTTGGGGTGGGATAGGGAGGGTGGGAGGGAGATGCAAGAGGGAGGAGATATGGGGATATATGTATATGTATAGCTGATTCACTTTGTTATGGGGCAGAAACTAACACACCACTGTAAAGCAATTATACTCCAATAAAGATGTTTAAAAAAAAGGAAAGAAAATGATATAGGTTAATATATTTGATATATAAAGTTTAGATAAATTAGCAAGAAAAACACTAGGCAACTAATAGGAAAAGGGGGGAAAAACCCAAATGGCCAATTTATAGAAGGAATACAAAAAATTAAACATGAGGAAAATGAATGCTTTCATTGGTTATCAAAAAGACAAAATAGTTCAATGAGATAACATTTTTGCCCATCAGGTCAATAAAACTTAAGCAATTAGCATGTTCAATGTTGCCAAATGCACAATGCAACAGTTAGGGATACCATTTGCTGCTAAAAGAAGACATTCTGGTAGAACCTTTCCAGAAATCAATCAGGCAACCTATGTCAAGAGGCTTTAAAAATGTCTCTATCCTTTGACCAGGCAATTATATTTCTAGATGCCATTCTTAGAAAATAATCTGAAATCTGAATAAAGCTTTGACAATAAGATACTCTTCAAAGTGTTATTTATTATAATATTTTAAAATTTGAGGAAAAAACCTTTCAACAAAAATTACTGTGTCAGGCACTAAAGATGAACTGGAAAAAAAAAAAAAAACAGTCCCAGCCCTCTTTGAGTTTAGAGCCTTTTGGCAAAGGGAAACAAATTAAACAAGTAATTATCTGAAGTCCAACAACAGGGGAATTATCAAGTAAATTATGAGACATCCAAATGATGAGATGATACACAGCCATCAGAAATTATTTATAATGAATTATCAAGGACATGAAGAAGTGCTTATACTAAAGGAAAAGCTATCAAATTATAAATGGGTATAAAAAATATATTGAAAATCTAAGAAGGGGAGCAGGACTTCTGATGGCAGGTACTAGCAATCCTAGGTACAAGCGGGGTCTGTGGCATTTTAACTTGGGGCTGCTTCCATTACCCCCACTACAACCTGTGGCATTGTAGCTCTGGGGACACTGACACTGCCATTAAAGGGAGCTGACCTGATTTGGAGCTCCAAGGGAAAGCCCCAAGCCTGCAGCATTGTCAAAAACAATAGGGATCATTAGCAAACAAACATCACAGCTGCCTAAGCCTAGAATACTGGTTGGGGCAAATAAGACCTCAACCAAATACGTAAAAGGGAGCTCTGGAGAATGAGACAACCATAGGGGGCTTAAAGCTCTGACATATTCTTGGGGTTCTGGAAGGTTGGATGCATGTGAGGCCTTGCATTAGATGCACTGTGGACAAGGAATAAGCAAGGATCAAGGAAAGAGGAGAGCTTCCCAGCTTATCTACCAGAAGGATTTCACTGTTTAGTTTGAATTTCTGTACAAGAAGAAAGTAAAAGCCAAGGCAAACTGGTAAACTGCCTGAACTTTGAAGGTGTGGACTGGGGCACACATTCAAAGTCCATGCATCTAATAACCCTACTATACTCCAGACATTATATAAGTGCTAGAGATATAGAGTCCCTGGTTCCTGTCTTTGAGAAGCTCATAGTCTAATCATGGAACCAGGTGTCCAAGAAGTAATTAGAAATCTAAGAAAAAGAGAGGGTTTCAAGGGACGGAGGGGCTTTTGATTAAACACAGCTAACTGAATATAAGCATCTGTCTACCTCCCTTCAGAAGCCATGAGAGTGAAGAATTAGGAAAGATATAAACCAACAAGATCGAGAAAGTAGGAGAGAATCTGACAGTAAAAGAGAGAGGTCCACAAAATTTTAGAGGAAAAGCCTTTGAAAAAGAGGTAAATGACTTGGTTGTATCTTTCTTCTTTCTGCCAAGTACCTCCAGTGGGGCCATCTAAACTGAAGCAAGTAATAAGCTAGTCCATTCCTGAGGGCCTTAGAAAAGCAGAAGGTAAAAGTTCAAGAATTGACGCTTCCATGGACATCTGAAGGAAACAGGAATTTAATTTTTCAAAAAAAGGGAGGGGGGAATCCTTTAAAAGAGCAGTAAGACTCTCAGATTCTTTCACCTCAACCAGAGCATCAGGCAACTGCCTTTTCTCCACACAACAGAAGACTTTCTGGAGAGGCTGAACCAGAGTCCCCAAACTCAGGAACACCGGCCATAGCTGAGAACAGAAATGGGATGCTTTACTGAAAACAAGAAGTAAAAATCTGCACAGCCAATGGTGAAAGATCCAGCCCTTTCCAGACTGGGCTTCTGAATACTAGATTCGAGCTTATTACACCCAAATCCCCTCCCACAAGAGATTCAAGGAGTCCTAAGTAGAAAAACTGACTGGCCTAAGGAAAAAAAAAACTTCACAGTTAGTTCCTCATAAATACCCAGGTTTCCCCCAGTCACACCACAGGGAAGCCCATCAGTCAACAAGCCCCACTCATGTACACTGAGTTTCCAATCAACTATTCCATAACAGAAACAACCTCCTCAACTAGCTTGAGGGATACCTCTAACATGAAAGATACCAAGACTAAGAAACGGGAAAAGAAACTCAGTAAAAAACAGACAAGATGAGGAAGATATAATTCACATATCATAAAGTTCACCCTTTTAAAGTATACAATTCAGTGTTTTTTAGTATATTCACAAAGATGTGTCTCGATCAGTAAGCACTGTCTAATTACAGAACATTTTAATAATCTCAGAAAGAAACTCCACACCCATTAGCAGTCACTCCCCATCCTCTCCCTCCCCCTCAGCCCCTGGCAACCACTAATCCAGTTTCTGTCTCCACAGATTTGCCCATTCTGGACATTTCATATAAATGAAATCATACAATATGTGGTCTTTTCCATCTGGCTTCTTTCACTTAGCATAATGTTTTCAAGGTTCATCCTTATGGTAGCACATATCAGCACTTCATTTCTTAATTCTTTTATGGCTGAATAATATTCCACTGTGTACAACTACCACATTTTGTTTATCCATTCATCAGTCGATGAACATCTGGGTTGTTTCCACCTTTTGGCTATTATGAATAATGCTGCTATGCACATTGATGTACAAGTTTTTGTGTGAATATATGTTTTCAATTTTCCTTGGTATATATCTAAGAGTGGAATTATGGGTTGTAGAACCTATATTTAACTTTCTGAGGAACTGCAAGAGTGTTTTCCACAGTGGCTGCACCATTTTACATTTCCATCAGCAATGTATGAGAGATCCAATTTCTCCACATCCTCGTCAACATTTGTTATTGTCTGTCCTTCTGATTCTAGCCATCCTAGTGCATGTTTAGTCTCACTGTGGTTTAAGTTAAGTCTCATTAAGTCAAGTCTTATTGTGTTAAGTCTCACTGTGGTTTTGATTTGCACTTCCCTAATGACTAATGATGTTGAGCACCTTTTCATGTTTATGGGCCATTTGTAAATCTTCTTTGGAGAAATGTCTAGTCAATGAATTTTAAATTTTATTTAACTTTAAATAGCCACATCTGGCCAGTGGCTAGAGTATTAGGCAGATGGCAGGATTTAGCATCTGGGCCCTTACCTTTGCTCAAGGTCAGGTGGGACTGCCTAGGTGACTGAAGGTCAATCCCGGCTTCATACCTCAACCTGGATGCCCCAGATGGAACTAGGAGTGAGGCAGCAAGGAGGGAGGAAAGGGAAATTGGTGCAATACCTGGAAGGAGGACGTACTTGGCACAGAGCCTGGCTCTCAAAACTTACTGTTGATGATGAAAGCAACTCATATTTATTGAGCACTTGCAAGGTGCCAGGAACTGTGCTTTATACCCACTGTCTCATTTAGTCGTTAAAACAATCCTATCAGGTAGATTCTACTGTATCCATTTTACAAATGAGGAAGCGGTTTTAGACAGATCAGCTAAGCAAGTATTAGTAATTTTACTCACCATAAAATTCTCCATTCAATTTCAACCTTAGAAATGTCTTTTCTTCATCTAGTTTAATTATAATAACGATCTGACAGTTCTCAATAGGGAAGCTAAGTGTTATTCAGGATCCCATCATTATGTTCAGCATATACTGTACAATTCTATATCTGCTAACCTATCCCAAAGGGACATTATGAGAATTAGATGGTTTTTGAAGCAGCAAAATATAAGCACTAAATGAAAATCTGAACTCCTGACTTTGTGCATTATGGGTCAGATTTTATCTTTTCTAATGTGTTCGGCTACGTCCTACCCTTCTTTGAATTGGTTCAACAACTATATAATGAACATTGACTATGTGTCAGATGCTGTCCTAGGTGTAGAGATACAGCAGTGGCTATGACAGCCATGAATCCTGACCTAATGAAGCTTAAAAGATATATTAAAGAAATATATGGTTTTAAAAGTATACAAGCTTCAATAAGTTTATGTCACATGGAGGCCTTGTTGCAGTGTCTATTTCATAATGAACCTTATCCCTGCAGCATAAGTACCCTTAAATGACACTCTCTGCCTACTAAGAAATTCTGAGTCTGAACATTATAGCCTTTAAAATGGCTTAAAATCCACACATTTGGCAGAACTACGGCAGTTGCTTCTAGGGAAGTAGCACCCAGCTCCCAAGCACGGCCAGCTGCCAAGGAACAAAAGGAATTATTAAAGCTTACCTTCAGCTCCGCAGGGCTGTCCGAGACTCTTATGCACACCAAGGGAGAACAACACAGCCGGAGGAGCAGAGCACTTCTCTTGCCTAAAGCGCGGCGTGATTTCCCAAGCTCTCCTCACCACCCACCCCTGGCCCCTATTTCAGGTAGATAAAACAGAAATGATGAGGCTGTTCAGATGATTCGTGTGGGTGGCTACTGTGCTGACTGGGACGACAAGGACGTTGCTCCCGTTTAAAGAGCTCACATTGTATTCATCGCTATAAATAACAATTTAGGTTTTAAAACACTGCATTTCCACACTACATTGTACAAAACAGTAAAGCTCAAGTTCTCCTGTACATGGGTTGCTCTTGACAAGAGACCTAAGTAGCCACACTCTGAGGGCTGGCCGTTGCCTGACCCTCTCTCCTTGTACCTCGCCTCTGGGATGAGTAAGCAGGGCAAAAGGTATGAATTAACTTGAATGGGAAAGCCCAAATGAAAGGTCTAACTCAATCATTTCCAGTCTCAAGCTCACTATTTCCTATGTCTTACCCAGCATCCCCTACCAAAGTAGTCAACCCAAGTTGACTGAAAGAAATCATGGACCCAAGAAACTCACCAATAATATAGCTCAGAATCATTCAGCCAACTCATGTTTCCTGACTTAAAACATCAGTCATGTACAACCAGGGAGTCACAGCTGCAAAAACAACACTTTTGCCTGATCTTACTAAAAGAACTAATGGAGACTGGGAGAAGGCCCCTCTCCCTTTTTTTCACTTCCTTCAGTGGTGTGGGTAGCGAGAAACATTCCAAGTGCATCAATAAGAACAACACCGAAATTCAGTTCTTGTATTTTATATGACACTGACCACCAATTACCTTAAAGCCTGAGAGTAAGTACAAAAGAATACTGAGGGTGCATTATGATAGTCCAACTAAGGATAGAAATAGCCATCATTGGTTATGGGAAAACTAATGAAAACTCACCCAGTAAACATCCTAAGATTACCCACAATATTCATTATCTATATGCTCATAAACATCCTTGTGAGGTACAAGTGACTAAAGCACTCCAGGCCAAGGATAAAAATTTTCCAGATGGGATGGTGCTATTTCAGTGGCTTAGAGTACACCAAACAGCTCCCATGAATTCCTAAATTTAGCAGTCACAAAGTGGGTTTTCTCTTGGGGAAGTAAAAAGGCAGCAAGAATTGGGAGAAATGAAGACTATAGTAGATAATTAAGTTAGGTTACACTAGAGTACAGCAAAACCAAGGACATACCAGTGCAAAATCAGTGAGGAAATGTCACAGAATTGTTAAACAGGCTACCACTATTACCAAACATAGAAGGAAAGGGCACAGTAGTATATTATTTTCATTCACAAGTCTCTAGTCACTGAGTAATAATTTGATATCAGAGAGCAATGGGTTTATAGAAATAATAGGGTCAGGTGTAAAGGCAAAAAAAATAGCTGTTTGCCTATTGATTTCAGATATTTGTAGTTCAGTGTTACGGGCAAGAAAACAGTACTACTAAGGCTTCAACTTGGGCAGGGATCAGCAAACTTTTTGTGTTAAAGGCCAGAAAGTCAATATTTTAGGCTTTGCAGACCATATGGTCTCTGCTACAACTACTCAACTCTGCCCTTGTAGTGTGAAAGCAGCCACAGACATTATTTAAATGAATGAGTGTGGCTGTATTCCGGAAAAACTTTATTTACAAAAGCAGACAGTGGGCCGATTTGGCCCATGGGCCATAGTTTATTGAGCTCTGATCTAGAATTCTAAATCAATGGTTCTCTAACTTTAGTGGGCCTCAGAATCCCTTGGAGAACTGTTAAAATGGAGATTGCTGGGCCCCACCCCCAGAGCTTCTGATCTATATGGCTGGGGCCCGAGAATCTGCACTTCTAACAAATTCCCACGTGATACTGCTTTTGCTGGTCAGGGTGAGGTCCACACTTTGAGAACCACTGCTGTAGACCTCACTACTAAACAGGGAGTTCAACATTTTAAGTAGCTGCTGAAGTTCACACCAGATTGGCCACAAAAATTTGTCACTTGTAGTAAGTTCCAAACTTCAAAGCTCAAATAAAATTAAGTAATTTAAAGAAAAGCAAGGGGAAACACACTAGTCAGGATTTTTTTCTTCACTTTGACTTCAGTGTAAACATTACCCCATCCGTAAAATACACACAATTCTTCCTCATATCTCTTTATTCAACATTTTTCACCCAACACGTTCTAAGTCCTATAAAGATTTGAGAAGTATTAAGCTCTAGAAATCAAACAAGAAAATAAAATCAGTTTTAAAGACAACGGTAAATGACTCTTGCAAAATCAAAAAATACTTGACAAAGCCCATTTCTAATTAGAAGTGCCTCATTTCAAAATAATACATGTAAGGTAGTTTAAGACTTTTGAAGAATTGTGTCATTTTATGTTCATAAGGATCAAATGAGGTAGGTAATATAGCCTTTACTAACCTTCTTTTACAAGATGAAGAAACTGAGGAAAACAAACCAAATGCTGATTTGTCACAATTAAAATTTTTTCCTTAAAATACTATTTTTCCTAGTAAGTTTTAAACTGCACTAATCAAATCCAACTTGTACATGTCTTTCCAGGACTATGTCTATGAATGTGTCTTCATGGGGAAAAATATCATTCTAATAAGATCTTCAAGTCCATATTCACATTCATGGGGCTAATGCTGAAGCCATCCAGGCAAGTCTAACCAAGAAGCCTAACTTTAATCAGATGGCAATTTAAAGCACGCTCTACCTTTAGTGCAAGTGGGTCACAGATTATGGAAGTGTAGTGATCCCTTCCCAGCAGTACAATAGAAACACTCAGAAATGGGAGAAATACTATTAATGGAGATAATCCAAAAAGTAGAGCAGCAAGCCTAGAATCTCCCTCTCCAGATTCCCAGGCTCTTTCTGCAACAGTGATAATGTATTCATTTGAATAGATATTTACACAAATCATTTCTACATCCATTTTAAGAGGGAAATGTTTTTTAAAAAGAAAGAAAAAAGGAAAAATATAATCTACAATACGTATGGTCAGTAGACGTTTTTTCCATTCTTATTAGCATGCTTCTAAAAGTATTACATATGTTGATTATAATGAGAGATAATTACATTCTCACTTTAACCTGTAATCTGAATACTCCCGTAACAATTTTTTAAAATTTACATGAAATATAATTAAAGAAAGTCCTTAGTGAAAACGCCTTCTTATTTGTTTTACAAGTATCTATTTTACAAGTGACTAAAGAAAAGATTATTAAAGATAATCTCAAATTCAATGCCAGATATTACTGCTGGGACAAAAATCCAGTTAAGACAATATTAAGCCTAAGAAGACCAGTAAAGATTCTACATAAATAAAAGCTCACCATTCTGCTTCTGAACTAATGGCTCAGATGGAATTCAGCAAAAACTTCTAACCTAAATAACGTAATATAAGTAATACTGTCCACAGATTATCATAGGAAGAGATGCCTTTTACTGTCCTCTGAAGCCAACCTAAGAAGTATTTTCATCAAAGTAAGTGGTCTAAATAGATTCCAACATGATCATTCTTCCACTTGACAATGTAACATGATCTAGTAGATGAAATGCTGTTCTGTAAATGTAGGTAATTTAGATTCAGTGCCCAATCGTATCGGAGACTACAACTTTAGAATCTTTCCACCTCATCTTGCTTGTGTTTAAGAGGTGGACACTGCTGCCTTAATAAAATTTGGGGAAGTTACATAAAAGAACACTATAATATCCATAAATCCTATATATGGCTGTTTCCTAAATATATATTCTGGGATTCTCCTTGTCTCAGTTTTGAAATTTCACATTATGAACAGTTAATTCACCTTTCATATATCCAAATGCAAAGACAAAAGCTGATACAAAATTCCCTCTTTTAACATAATCTTTGGAGCTTTTCTCAACACTGCAAAATTAGAACAGTCTTGCAAACAAATTATGTAAATCTATAAGCTCAAAGAATGTTATCTTTCCTATGTACATAAGAGGCAATGACAGTTTTTTTAAGCCACAAAGCACTCTAAATAGTGTATGTTTACTACCACAAAATGTATCGAGTGAAATGAATTCCAGACACAAAATAGAATTTGAAGTTTTATTTACACTACACACCCTAATCCCAAATAATGACTCTAGCAAGGGCTCTTGGTGAAGTCATAAAATATACATAGATGGCACATCACAACTTTCCAATTAGGGATGGAGATTTAGCTAGTGATGTTTCCCCTAACTTTATCAAAGCTAATATTTTAAAAAATCTTCCATTTCTGACAATTTCTAGTATGTTCTCAACTCTGCTTTCATCCATTCTACAGGCAATAAGCAAGAATGAAGGAAACAGTTTTTTTCAGGCACTCCACATTTATACTGCTTCCAGTCAGACAATCTTAGAAGAATTTTAATGGGTTTCTTCCCCTTTAACCAAGGATCAAAAAGAGAATCCAAAAGCAGTAAAAATAAACAAAACAAACAAACAAACAAAAAAACCCTAAATGTACAGTACTTCCCCATTTAACAGTGAAAACAGTTCGGTGGACCAGTCTTAATATCTTTATATTTTGGTAGAAACAATCTACCTACTATCAGGCTACTGAGACCACTGAAAGAACAACCCAACCTTGAGTGTAAACAAAAATGGGAACTGGACAGTCAGCTCCAGTTTCATTTTTTTTTTTTTAACATCTTTATTGAAGTATAATTGCTTTACAATGGTGTGTTACTTTCTGCTTTATAACAAAGTGAATCAGTTATACATATACATATGTTCCCATATCTCTTCCCTCTTGCATCTCCCTCCCTCCCACCCTCCCTATCCCACCCCTCTAGGTGGTCACAAAGCACCGAGCTGATCTCCCTGTGCTATGCGGCTGCTTCCCACTAGCTATCTATTTTACATTTGGTAGTGTATATTATGTCCATGCCACTCTCTCACCCTGTCACATCTCCAGTTTCATTTTTAATCTACAACAGGATCAGCAAACTACAGCCCAAGGGCCAAATCTAGCCCACCACCTATTTTTGTAAATAAAGTTTTATTGGAACACAGCCACACATTTGTTTTCGCATGGTTGTCTTCACACTACAACGGCAGAGTTGAGTAGCTGTGACAGATGTGTGGCTCGTCAAGCCTAAAATATTTACTATCTGGTAGTTTACAGATAGTTTGCCAACCCTTGTTCTACAACATCTAAAATTGTTGAAATCAGTATAAATATGTCCGTGAGATAAAAGGTTGACCAACAACCCATAAAATTTGCTTTATGTCACAGTGTGTAGAACAGACTCTTAGGCAAGCTGTGATAGTACTCCCCTGATTAAAAAGCATCTAACCGGGCTTCCCTGGTGGTGCAGTGGTTAAGAATCCGCCTGCCAATGCAGGGGACACGGGTTCGAGCCCTGGTCCGGGAGGATCCCACGTGCTGCAGAGCAGCTAGGCCCATGCACCACAACTGCTGAGCCTGCGCTCTAGAGCCCGCGAGCCACAACTACTGAAGCCCTTGCACCTAGAGCCCATGCTCCGCAACAAGAGAAGCCACCGCAATGGGAAGCCCGCGCACCACAACAAAGAGTAGCCCCCACTCGCCACAACTGGAGAAAGCCCGCGCGCAGCAACGAAGACCCAATACAGCCAAAAATAAAAACAAATAAATTAATTAATTTAAAAAAAAGCATTCTAACCCTCATAGACTGCTGGTGGGAATGTAAAATGGTACAGACACTTTGGAAAACAGTTTGGCATTCCTCAAAAAGTCAAAGAGAGTTACCATTTGACCCAGCAATTCCACTCCTAAGTATAAACCCAAGAGAAATAAAAACAAAACTTGTACATGAATGTCCATAGCAGGATTAATTATAATAGCCAAAAGGTGTAAACCACCCAAATGGCCCATCAATTGACAAATGGATCAACAAATGTGGTCTAGCCACACAATAGGATATTATTGGGCCTTAAAAAAGGAATGAAGCGCTGATACATCTACAACCTGGATGAACCTTGAAAATATTATGCTTAGAAAAAGAAGCCAGTCACAAAAGACATGTTGTATGATTCCATTTGCAAGTAGATTAGTCATTACCTGGGGTAGGGAAGGATGGGGAGTAAGAGTTAAAGTATACAGGGTTTCTTTCGGGGGTGATGAGAATGTTCAAAAATTTATTATGGTCACAGCTTACCCTTCCCCCTCCCCATATCCTCAAGTCCATTCTCTAGTAGGTCTGTGTCTTTGACAAAGTGAGAGAGTGGCATGGACATATATACACTACCAAACGTAAAATAGATAGCTAGTGGGAAGCAACCGCGTAGCACAGGGAGATCAGCTCTGTGCTTTGTGACCACCTAGAGGGGTGGGATAGGGAGGGTGGGAGGGAGGGAGATGCAAGAGGGAAGAGATATGGGAACATATGTATATGTATAACTGATTCACTTTGTTATAAAGCAGAAACTAACACACCATTGTAAAGCAATTATACTCCAATGAAGATGTTAAAAAAAATTTATTATGGTCACCATGCACAACCCTGTGACTATACTAAAAACCATTGAATGTACACTTTACACGGGTGAACTGTATGGTATGTGAATTATATCTCAAAAAGGTGTTACCCAAAATAAGGCATTCTATTAATCTGCTAAAACATCTAAAATCAGAATATTAGAGTGTTATATGTAGGAATACCTCTTAAAAGACAACCAGTCTCTGCTTATACTAAATGACAAGCAGTGTAACAGTACTGAAGAGCAGGCACTTAGACCACGTATACTCAGGTGCAAATTCCCACATTGCCACTCTTATTGCCACTTTGCCCAGGGCAAGTTACTAATCTCCTTATTCCTCAGTTTCCTCATCTGTAAAATGGGGAGGGGGGTGATTGCCTCAAAAGGAAGGTCTGTGGCCAAAGTTAAATTAGAAAAATATAATGAATTTAACACCATGTCCAGCACATAATGAGCACTCAAACCACAGGATCTGAGAACAACAACAAATTCCTAAAGTTGTCCCTGAAAACTTTAGCTTTATACTTATTGTTTGAATTTTTTTATGTTACCTGTGTCACTAAAACTAAAATAGGAGCTGTGAACCTAAAACTGCTCTAAAGTGTAAGGATTATTAATTTAAAAAATAAAACAGGGTGAACATTTTCAAAAACTTTAAGATTTCTTTTATTTTCCCTACCTGTATTCCTCTACTCCTTTTTCTAAATGAGACAGGCCTAAAAAGATTAAATAAGTTACCTAGGAAGCTTGACATCATTCAAGCCCCACCTCCTCTGTAAAGATTTCCCCAACTTCCTTCTCCTACTAGGTGGTCACAGTCTCTGGATTGCTCACTTAACACACTCTCCTTCAACTCCTGACTGAGTACTTACTATGTGTCAGTTGCTGAGTTATGCTGAGGATACTAGATGAACAAGTCAGATGCGACCCTGACCTTGACAGGACTTAAGTCTAGTTAGATTAGGTTTTAACTGTTTGTCAAATTCTCTCATGGACCCAGAGGTCCTTGAAGCCAGAGAACTAGGGTATTTGGTGAATAATAATGATAATGGCAATTTAAATAACAACATTTAGACATTTTACATATACCATGTTATTCAATCCGCACAACACCCCTGCAAGGTATATGCTATCACAACCATTTTACACATAAAGAAACTGAGGCTCAGAGAGGTTAACTAACTTGCCCAGGCCCACACAGCTAGAAGTGAATGCATAAATGAAAAAAATGAATGAATGTTAATTAGCACCACTAACAGTTTTACACACATGGTAAAAAAGAATGTTCATTTCACCATATTATTTATGTAATAGAGCCTGTGTTTAGCACTGAGAAAGTGCACATTTGGAAATTGTTGAAACTTATCTACATAGCTGCCAAAAGTAATTTGAGTATCTCAGAGACATTCTAGAAATAAAAAATACTTATGCTGCACTTCACAATCACTAATCCATGCAAATGGCTCATGAAGCAGCCATCTTCATTCCTTCTATAAATAAGGAGAAAATGGTGACAATGTACCCAAAGGTTACCAGATCAGATCTTAGGGGGCTGCCTTACAAGCTACAAAGCACTGTGGATCCATATGTTTGGGGGAAAGTAGGTACCAAGCCGAACACAGATTCAACATAGTATATTTTGGATATTATTAAACTACAGAGAGAGAGAGAGAGAAAGAGAGAGAGAGGGAGAACACAATCATCATTCCTAACTGTAAATGATTCAAATATTCAAAACAAAGATAACAAAGTTAAAAAAAGTATATCAAAAGAGATAAAAAAGAGAATGTGTAACAGAATACAATAAGTTGAAATGAAATAATATGCACTTAGATACAAAGAAACTGGCTTAAGTGAGACAAAATAACTATTTCTTATTGTGAGTGGATGTGGACAACTAAAAAAAGCCAATGAACAAATTTAGCTGTGGGGGGCGGGGGTGGAGGGAAGAGGGATGTGAAAGGCGAGGAGAGTACTACAATTATCCAACTGGGACCAGAAACCTTGAGGCAAGGAAGAATTCAGTTCCCTACAGGTGAAGGATTTAATAAAAGAACAATGGTTTGACAAATATCAAGAACTTAAAAGTATCTAAAATTTACTTTGTCATTTCATTAAAGGTATCCATTTAATTTAAAGTTATGCACCAAGCTTGGGAATCAAAAACACCTAATTTTAGGAAAGCCAAATGGTTTTACCTAAAAGCCAGCCATCAGAATCTGCAAAACACAATTCTAATGAAAAAAAATGTACTCCTTTTTTTTTTTAACCCTAAATATGTTGGTGTTGAGATAGATTCACAGAGAGACAGTATAGTATTACCAACATCCACAGAAATGAAGCCAGAATCTCGCTTTTTAGTCACACCATGACGGAATATTAAACATTATATTCATTTTGATAGATGCTTTAAATTGCCTCTGTTATAGATAAGCCTTTTCTTGGTCCTCAATCAGTGTGCTGGCATTTTATATTATTGATCTGCCCAACCTCGAGACTTCTGTGATGTTCAGCTATCCCGATTCTTCTAACTCTGTGAGTTATACTCCAAACCACAACACCTCCACCCCCGAGCTCCATCAACCCCCAAGAACTCATTCATTCATAGTTTAACTTCCACACAGTTGATTCCCAAATATTCACTATCATTCCAGACCTCTCCCCCAAACTCCACCCATATATTTCCAGCAATGATCACTTAGAAATGGTCTGCACTCAATTCAAAGACGAAGTACCAATCCATATCATGGAATACTGGGCAGCAGGCTAAGGGGAGACAGAGTTAGACAGATATATAGATGGATATGGAAAGGCCATCAGATACACTATTTTCAATGTAAAATGAATATTTCAGTTTTTTTTAACAAAAAACTTCCAGAAAGGTTGTACAAAAACTGGACAATGGTTACCTCTGGAGAACAGAGCTATGGATGGTGGGAGAAAGGAGAGAGATTCACTATTTACCTTTGCATCATCTATATTTTAAAATTCATTTTATAATTTTATAAAAACTAGTTAATTAATTTTAAAAAGTAATGGAATATTATTAAATCTCAAAATTGGAAACATATATGAACTTTAAGACAAAACTAGCTTCAGAAGCGAAATCTTCCCAGTATAGAAAGTCAAAGAGAGACTCTCCTATGCTGACTTGGGCTCTATAACCAATCACAGCATAACACAGTTGGCCCTCCGCCGGGTTCTGTATTCGCATATTCAACCAACTGTGGATTGAAAATATTCGAAAAAAAATTCCAGAAAGTTCCAAAAAGCAAAACTTGAATTTGCCTCTCGGCATCTACTTACATAGAATTTACATTGTATTAGGTATTATAAGTAATCCAGAGATGACTTAAAGTATAAGAGAGGATGTGCATTAGTTACATGCAAATACTATGCCATTATATATAAGGGACTTGAGCATCCACGAATTTTGGTATTAGTGTGTGGCGGGGAGAGGAATCCTAAAACCAATCTCCTCACAGATACCAAGGGACTGGCCATCAGGGTAATTACATTTTACTCAGTTGAAAGATGGGATACCAAGATAAATGGGTGACTCTGGGAGAGAAAGGAGAGCAGGTCCTTTAGCACCTTGAACCCCGCAGTATAAATCCAATGCCATATTTGGTGGTTTAGAATCTGCACTCTCAGATGCAACTAAAAAATAAAAACAAAAATGTGAGAGCTGTACACCCCATCAGCTTGTGGCTGTGGTTAGGTACCTGGTCTGCAGCAGTAACTCAGTCACTTGATTACTTAGGTGTGCAGCGTTGGCAGACAGCTGAGACGCTCACCACTCAGCAGCTGTGGTTCAGTACACAGTTTTCAGAGTCAGAGAAAACAATTTCAGTATTTTTATCACAGGATATAGGAATAACTACCCTGTGGAAACAACCCCACCCCACTCCCAACAAACACCTATCTCTGAAACCTCATTACTTCTGGTTTGGCAAGTTAGGAGTAATCAATCAACTATTCTGTCTGTTGGGGCAGGGGAATTGGAAGGAAAAAGCTGGAGAGTAAAAGGGGTGGAGAAAGTTCCAAAACAAATTATATTTTGGATGGATGGTCAAGATTCTACATTTCGGGGCTTCCCTGGTGGCGCAGTGGTTGAGAATCTGCCTGCCAATGCAGGGGACACGGGTTCGAGCCCTGGTCTGGGAAGATCCCACATGCCGCGGAGCAACTGGGCCCGTGAGCCACAACTACTGAGCCTGCGCGTCTGGAGCCTGTGCTCCGCAACAAGAGAGGCCGCAACAGTGAGAGGCCCGCGCACTGTGATGAAGAGTGGCCCCCGCTCGCCACAACTAGAGAAAGCCCTCGCACAGAAACGAAGACCCAACACAGCCATAAATAAATAAATAAATAAATAAATTTATTAAAAAAAAAAAAGATTCTACATTTCCATGCATAAACTTATCAGTTTGGTGGCAAACACTGGTATTTCATTAGAGAGAAAGACAAAAAGAACACAATAGATGAGACAATGAATCGTAGTATGGAACCTCTACTGAAGAGGTAAGAAATTTAACCAGAAAGTCGAACAATTAAAATTTGCAGTAAATAGGGAATTCCTCGGCAGTCCAGTGGTTAGGACTCCACGCTTCCACTGCAGGGTGCCCGAGTTCAATTGCTGGTCAGGGAACTAAGATCCCGCAAGCCGTGTGGCACGGCCAAGAAAAAAAATTTTGCAGTAAATAAACTCTGAAAATGAAGACATACGCCTTATTTTAAGGAAACTCACTGCAGCATTTTCACAACTGGAATCAACAGCAGAATGCAGCATGAAATGAACGGACTTTAGAACTGGTAGGATTCCCATGTGATCTTGGGCAAGTTACTCACCCCCCTCTGAATCTCAGTGTTTTCTGTAAAATGGGAACAATGAAAGGAGATAACATATGTAAAATGCCTAATATTAGAAGGCATAAATGGCAACTCCCCCCTTACGAAGTAGGCATGTTAAGTTATAAAAGATTTTTTTTTACTTGTGGACAATCTATGTCAAAGTTCCTTTAAACTGCTTCTGCCACATTTAAAATGTGAAAACATTTACAAAAATGCAATAATTCAAGAACAATCTCAAAAAGTGAGGTACACTTGCTTCTTTAATTTATTGAGTAGAGCTGTAACTGGAGATGTTTGAAAGAATTTTCAATTTAAAGGAAATATCCAGAAACACAAGGGACATTAGAGAGATGTAGTTTGGCAGGTGAAACTGTTGCAGATACAAGGGGAAAATGGAAAGGGGTGAACTGCATGTGTCAAGGCCATAGAACATGTCAGTCATGGAAGGTAAGGGAATCACAGGAAGCATTATGAAGACAACGTGCAAACCACACTTCAGGAACTCCAAGTCCTAACGCAGTCTGTAAAAAGCGGACGTGAAGATATTCTGAGAAGGTTGTGCACAGGCAGAAAAGCAACTGAGTGGCTCAGTTCCCTCCAAAGTGGTCCCGGAATCAAACTCCATCATCAGGAATCAACACTGCTTACCTCCTCCCAGTAAGGCCTGCCCCACAGCTTGGATCTTCCTGGGGCACCAGCACTTTAGCTGGTGATTGTGCTTCTTTTCCCTTGTTACATGACTGTCACTCTGATCAAGCACTTCTTTCATGGAACATATACTCATTTCTGGAAAAATCTTGGTTCCTTCAGGCTCACGCTTGACCTTTTCCTAACATTAAAAACTCGTTTACCTACCAAGTCTAGCTAAAATTCCCAGGGAAGGTGTTCCAACATGACGTAACACTCCCCCCTGTGGTACTAGAAACCCAAATCACTGGGCAAATCAATATACGTGAAAGCCATAGTAATTGGGACAAATCAGCAAAGCTGAATTTTTCTCTATGCTAAATTATATATTTTACATATTATTAATCTTGTATTTACATAAAGGCTGCATTTAACTCAATTCTCTGGCAAACAGCATTATTGGAATTGCAAGTATGAGATTTAAAGTATATAAGCAACTTAACGATACCCTTTTAATAGAGTGTATGTCCAAACACAATCCATACTAAACTGATAGATTTCTTAATATTAAATTAAGTCATTATAGTAGACAGCCATCATCAACTGTTATTGAAGCAATCCTTGTTCTGATTGTCATCAATCACCATATTAGCATTAGATGAGTGTCATAAATCAATGTGAATCTTAAAAGACCCAAAAAAGTCAAAGCCAAACACAGGCTGAAACAAAATTTTTATACAATAAGGCTCAGGAACACAATGTAGAGAAAAAAAAATCCACGTCTTGGTCTTTTGGCTTCAATACTTCCCCCAAAACATTTATTCTAGTTTTTAAAAACCGTAAGCCTCTGAAAAGCCAGTCCCAAAATATTACATGCATAACCTAAGTTTTAAACCAATGACTCTCAATCATAGCTGCACATTAGAATCACTTAGAGAGCGTTAAAAAAAAAAAAATACCAATGACCAGGACCCACTTCCAGAGATTCTGATTTCATTGCTCTGACACAAGGCCCTTGAATTGATCTTTTTAAAAGCTCCCCTGGTGATTCTAATATGCAGCCAGGTGGAGAACCACTACTTTAATACAGCCTTTTGGGACAATAATTGCTCTGAGGTTGATAAACATGCTTTTTGCCTTTTAATGAGATTTTATTAAAACTACTCAATTCATTCCATAGCTAATGAGCAACTGTTACATTGAAGGCACTGTGTTAAGAGAAAGATGTGTAAGATATATTCCCTGCCCTCAAGAAGCTCCCTGTTAGCTAGGTAGAGAGACCCATAAATAAGTAACTGTAATTAAATATGATAAGTGCTCTTGAGGTGTAAGCAAATACAGCATGCCTCACAAACTTGCATGTCATCCTTGAGCAGGGGTCATGCTGCATCATTCCAATTTTAGTTTATGTCCTACCAAAGCAGGAAAGTCAGAAGTTACAGGTTACTAAATACTGAGGCAAATATTCAGCCTACACAAGGCGAAAAGTGTACATTTTGCTACTCTCCTTCACAGAAACTGCTGTACCATGAAGGTAGGCATTTCTATGTTTTAATTTGGATGAATCATTTTAAAATTTCCTTCATGTAATATTACTGATTATGCACTTGCCTATAAAACCATCAATTTGCAAAAGATACAGTAAATGCTTACGAACATAAAAATTAGCCGATTACCTGTATTTGCATAATACCTTTCCTTTCCAGTAATTGCTACATTTGCTAAGACAAGAAGTTTTGGGACAATGACAGCATTGGAGATTTGTTTCAGTCTCTTGAAAGATGTTACATGGGAAAATGTCATGGAGACAATAGGCATTCAAGGACCATTTGTAAGACTTTCAAAAATAAAAAGCACAGGGGAAAAGAGTTTAAATTTTTAAAAAAAGATATGGCATTCTCCCAATATTCATAATGGATCAGGCACCCGATTCCCTGTAAGTTAATGGATGAGTGAGTGAGTAGATAAGTAGTGAGGCAGGAGAGTGAGTGCGTGGTCAACTGATGGTAAAAAGGTGAAATCCATTTTAAAGCACTTCAGTGAAAATTTAAACCTGTTAAGCCCTAGGGGTCAAAACCAACTTGTGATACTAATTTGTTATAAAAGAAAAATCACAATTCCAGAGAACTTGGATAGAAATCAACAAGGTTTTTGGTACAAGTGAGGGCTTTCTGTTTAAATCCGGAGTTGAACAAATTCTGAGTTAAAATGCATGCTGTCAGAGACGCTGCAAGAAAATCTCAAGTGAATTTCAATTTCCAGATCAATATATGCTGAGACAATTTACCGGAGAAAACCTTCAACCTTTACACAGGGTGAGGAACACTATCATTACATTCTCTGCCACAAAGGCCACCTTGAATTCATTATTTCACAGAATGACATATTATAAGCAGCACTGGCCAAGTCAGATTTTGTAGGATATGAATGAGAGTTCACATTCACAGTAGTTAAGGTAGCCATAGAGGAACTATCACCTCAAAATTAGCTTGCTCCCCATCCTTATGCAGCTCTGAAGCAACAGAGGAGATGAATCTAGTTCTACCAGAGGCGTTTCCTGAAAATATTCTATCAATTATAAGTCAGCAGAATACTGATTGTGCTAATGTGATGCTGACCACTTCTTCTCGATATCCGAAGAGTCACATCATCACTCTTTCAGACCTCAAGGAATCAGAACTAGTTACTAACATTGATTCAATGATGCCTATTTTCCGTTATCACAACAGAATTAACATTTTAATCTCACATTTTCCGATTATGACTTTGCTGGCTCATTTAAATCAAATATAACTAAGACACAACAAACATCATTCCCCCCATGCACACACACACACATAATTATTTGGGGGCATTGGGGAAACACCTAATTTACCTTCACTGGGTGCCAAGAATGAAGAAACCAAGGAGATTTTTTTTTTTGACATATTTGTCTCTCTAGAACTGTGCTATTCACATATGGCTATTGAGCACTTGAAATGTGGCTAATCCAAATGAGGAACTGAATTTTGAATTTTATTTAATTTTAATTTTAATTTAGAAAGAGATACTTGATTCAGTTATTAGAAAACTTTTAGGTATGTTTGGAACAACTTGGGTATGTGAATCTACTTTTGCAAATGCAAATTTTATGAAACAAATACAGAACAAGTATTTACGATGAAAATTTAGCTTAGTGTCAGAATTGAGATGTGTGGTTAGTGTAAAATACACATTGGATTTTGAAGAGTGAGTATGAAAGAAAGGATGTAAAATAGCTCACTAATGATTTCTATACTGCCTACATGTTGAAGTGATAATAATCTGGATCTACTGGGTAAAAGAAAATATTTTATTAAAATTAATTGCACCCACTTGCTTTTAATCTTTTTAATGTGGCTATTAGAAATTTTACATATATAAAGTTACATATGGGGCTCACATTATATATTTTTTGGACCACTCTGCTTTAGAGCACTTCCACAACCACTTTACCAGGGCGCATTTGGATATCCTTCTTCCAGTAGACAGGCTGGTCATGTAACAATAGGGGCAAGGAGTAACACGTCCTTGTATCAACTGGGTCTGAGAAGTGTGTAGCAAGCTCTACCCACAATTTCACCATGTGAGGCGACACTGTAATACCTCAGCATGAAAGGAAAATAATAAGTTATCAGCACTTAAACAAATTGAAATCCAGTACTGCAGACAACTTAAAAGAGATAGAGCCAACTGCTCTAAGGTCTTGCTATCATTTCCCAACTGCGGACCTTAAAATAGACGATAAAGCACCGCTTCCAAAAAGAGGCAAAATATTTCAATGGTAGCTATCTAGTAATCCTTAATAACTAAGCATAAATTTCTCTTAAATCTTATCTCCTCAACTTCTAAAGCCACAGAATACACGCTGAACTAGGAAATCAACTTCAGATCGCCAGCATTTCCCTCACAAGCAAATTAGCAGGATTGTGCACTTGGAATACTGTTTGACAAGAATGAAATGGAAACTATTCAAAACAGATTTAAGGAATGGACAATTAGATGAGGAACTGCAGATTTAATTCTCAATCAGCACTGTGATTAATCTGATTCCCTGCTTTTCCCTAGTGTAATTATACAACACAGATGAAAGGATGAGCATTTGGACTGTCAGTTCTATATTCTGGACCAGCCCGGTGACTCAAAGCAGACGGCGCTACCACGCTAAGCACCATCCCAACAACAGTCGAGGGAAGCCTCGAACACTGATTTAACAGCCATTGCATAACGAGGCATTAAAAATTCGGAAACCCCCAACTCTTTCCACGTTGGTCTACACCAGGTGAAAAATTTGCTGAAACTGAACGCACCCGGTCTTAAATGACCCCCTCCAATCCGGGCATGGGATGAACACAAAGGCATCTATCTAATACCCTGCACAATAGACACACACCCCACAATTTAAAATCCTGGACGTTCTTTCTCCATCTCTCCACGGAAGCAAAGGAAATGCAAGCTGCTCTTTTCGTTAATGGTCTGTGGTACACGCAAGGTAACAATAAGCCCAACTGTTCCCAGGAAGCAACTATAAAATCGGTTCTGCCACGTCCCTGTGCAACCGTCAGATAAAATGCAGACAGCAGATTTCAGCCGGCCCCACGCTTCATGGGGTGGCCAACCTCGGCTCGTCGGCCTCCACGGATCGCCGAGAAACCCCCAGACACCCACCCCGCGGGGGATCCAGGTACACGTCTATAAATACTCCCGGGTGAGGAGGACGAGGGAGGAGGGGGGGAGGGCAGGGGGCAGGCCCCGGGCGGGTGCGGGTGCGGGAGGACCCAGGCATCACTGAAATGCATTTTCCCACACTCCCGCTCCCTCGCGTGGAAACTCACTTGCCGATCACCTCGCACAGCTCGTACACATCCTCGAACAGCACGTCGTCGTCGGCCATGGTCCAGAGGGGACAGTGGCCGCAGCGTGGAGGGCTCCGAAAACGGGGGTGGGGGCGCCAAAGAGCTCAGTGCCCGGCCCCTGGCTCGCCTCCTCCCCTCAGGACCCGCGAGCCCTCGGTGCCGAGGACACTCGAGCGGGGCGGCGAGGCCCGGAGACTGCGGCGCCTTCCTCTGCGGGCGACCGCCCCGGCGCGGGCGGCGGGGCCGGGGCGCTGGAGTGAGGGCGGCCCGGGCCCGGCGCCGCCCGCCCGCCCGCCCGCTGCTCCTCGCGCTGCTCGGGCCGCGCTGCCCGGCGTGCGGATCCTCGGGGACCGCGCGGCGCCTCGCTCTCCTCTCGTCAGCCCGCGCGGGCCGCGAGGCCGCGACCGCTCCCTCGGTCGAGGCAGGCTCCGGCGCGGCGCGGGGCAGCTCGGGCTACAGGGGGGGCCGCGGCAGGACCATGGAGGGAAGATCGCCGCGGAGGGAGGTGGCGGCGGCAGATCGGCGCTGGGGACCAGGAGGCGGCGGCAGAGACGCTCCCTCCTCCTTCTCCTCCTCCTGCCGCCGCCGCCCGCCCGCCTGGGAGTGGGAGGGGGTTTCGCGGGACTGGCTCTCCGTGCGGGCGGGAGCCGCGGCCGCCGCCTTCAGCTCCTCCTCCTCCGCCTCGGCCGCCGACCAGCTCGCTAGCCCCGAGCACCCTCCTCGCGCACACAAGACCTCCTCCCACTCCGGCCGCACGGCTTCCAGAACCACAGGCCCCGCCCACTCCAGCCCGTCGGGAGGCGGTGGCCCAGGGAAAGAGCCCGGGCAGAGCGGCGCATGCGCGCGCCGCGGGCCACGTCACGGCAAACCGGCGGGCGCCGGGAATCTAGAAGGGGCGGGGGGCCGAGGCACGCGGGCGGCATCTGCTTAGGCGGGGGCGGGGCGGGGTCGTCACCCCCGCGACCAAGCCGCGGAAGGGGTCGGGGACAAAAGGCCTGCGACCGAACGCACTTCCTTGGCTCTCTGAGGCGACAGGCTCGGAAGCCCGGCCGCTCCCTCCTTTTGTAACCACGAGAAGCCTTTCCCAGTTTCTGCTGGGGGAGGAGGCTGGGAAAGGGTCCTAATGAATGGGAAAGCAAGAACAGAGGCGGCGAGGTTGTCACTCCAGATCTTGCTAGGCGGCTGATGCTTTTAGTGCCACTGTCACTCTTTAATGAAAACGAGGGCTGTGGATGAAGTGTTGTCCACCTACAAGAAAAGGACCAAACAAAAACTGTCCAGGAAGATGTGCAACAACAAATGGCAATTTACAGAGACAGCTTCTCCCGCATTCTGCCCCAAACTCAAATATCTATCCAGCGCCTACACCCACTAGAGACAGCCTAGAGAGAGGTCAGGAAAGCAGGGTCATACAGAGACTTTAAACCCCTTTGTATATTGCCCCCTCCCAAATTCCCACTACCTACTCTGCTCCTTTTACGCCCTACGAATGTTAGGCATGTCAGGATAAAAATGCAACTAGAGGGAGTGGATGGTACAGGGTCAGCCAGGGAGTGAGGTTATGGGTGTTGCCGTTGTGTTAGGTTGTATTCAATATGAAGATTTCTGTTCAACTGAGCATGTGCGGAATGAGCCAACGCCATCAGACAGGTATATGCCTCAGTTGAGGACCAATAAAAAGAAAAAAAAGTCTTTGTTCCTCTGCACAGCAGAAGTGCCCGATTAGTTCATAAATCAGCTTCTAGAAATCATCTGGTAAAATTCTCAGTACGGTAATTAAAACAAAGAGAAGAAGAAGAGAAAGAAAGAAAAAAAAATGATAGTATTTACCAGAGTGTGAGGGGGTGGAGACAGCCTATTTTCTCTTCAGAAACGTTTTCTGCAAACCCTTGACCACTCCGTTAAGAGGCTGAGAGATTTGCCAGTGTTAAAGATTTGAGTACTAGACCTTTTTTAAACAATGCAAATCAGAGGAAAAATGTAATTGTATGAGAAGGTTTTCCTCCTTTTCCAAAGAGCTTGTGCATTCTCTAGAGAAGGGAGCTTTAGAGCCCGGGAAACATTGCCTCCATTGAGGGTCCCACAGCTCCAAGTCACTCACTCGAAATTGGCATGTCCACCTGGTACCTAGTGAATAAGGTGTTACTCCATTCTGCCTTGAAGTGTACAGCGACCCTCACCTTGTCAGCTTCATTTCCTTTCCCCAGTCTAAGTCGGAGCTATGCCAAGTCTTGTCGACTTCATTTTGGGGTTTGTTATCTTCCACAGGGACCTATGCTCAGAGGTAGAAAAGGACAATGACAAAATAAAACAAAAGAAGTGAAGTTGAATAAAAAAGACGACTACAGAGATAGGTTTGCATTCTGCTCATGGAATCACAGCGGGTTTCGATTTGGAAAGAGCCTTAGAGGTCGGCCAGTCCCACTCTGTCATTTACAGATGTGGGGTATGCCACCATGATTGGCCTAATTTGACATTCCCTGGTCTCTGGCCTTGAATGGTGCAAGGTCTTCCAGTCAGCTCAAAGCTCAGGACTTTCCCCTCACTATGGATGTGAAACACTCTGTTTCTCCCCACCCCATCCCCCAACCATCACACTGGCCTTGAATAAAGAGTATGCACCCTCATTTGCTGCCAGCAGACATCTTGTGTCCATGAGGGTAGTCAGACCTAAGATGAAGGTGGAACTGAGGGGCAGCAGCATGGAGATGTCCTCAATGACGTTATCAATCTCTTGTTTAGCCAACTCTCTACACTTTCCCATCATATAAGGCAATGAATTTCCTTACTGTTTAAGCCATTTTGAGTTGGGTTTTCTGTTACTTTCAAAGGAAGCATCCGACTAATGGTACAACAGATGAGAAAAAAAGTTCAGAGACAAATATATGTCCATGGTCGCGTATTTAGCTCAGCATCTAATCTGAACCTAGATCTCCCAGCTTCCAGTGTGGTATTTAGTGATACTGAAGTCCTCTGTAATACAAATCCCTCAGAACTTGTACCATGCTTTGTGGCTAGAAGTATCCCCTCTGTTTTCTACAATTAAAATGACCAAGGCTTTTAAATGAAGTTAATTCTTCTCTGGGTTTCTTCCAAAAACTCAATACTCTTCAAACAAATACGCACACGTATAAATGATCAGGTGTCTATAATTTAGTTCTGTTTTAGTTTCCATGAAGAAAATGTTAAAGTAACTAGGTGCATCAGTTAGATTGTGTTCAGATGTTAATAATTGAATACTCAATAACAGTGGTATAAATAAATGGGGGGACTTATCTTTCTCATATAGCAAGGAGTCTGGAGGTGGGTGGTTACTAACATTGTATCAGCTACTCAACGGTGTCATCAGTGACCTAGGTTCTTTCTTTCCACTCTGCCATCCTTGACATGTTAGCTTCTCATTCTCAGGCATGTTGCTTCATCATTACAAGATGACTGCCACAATTTCCAACATCAAAGTGCATTCAAAGGCAGGAATCAGGAAGGCGGCAAGGGTAGGCAAGGCCGTTTTGCTCCCTCTCCCATCTCTTGTTAGGGAAAGAAAATATCCTTTCCCCATCTCACTGGCCAGAACAGTCACATGGCAACTTTCACCTGCAAGAGAAGCTGGGGTTGCGGGGATCTGCCTTTTCCTGCCTATTCTTTGAAGGTGGGCAAGGGAGAAGTAGGTGGGGAATTGGCTCTGGCAGCCAATCAGCAGTATTTCCCATACTATGAAAATCATCAATGAATTAATTCTCTATCTTCATTATAATGTAGATATACTCTGAGTATATAACTGGTAAGTCTTTTTAAAATTCAGAAACATTAAAAGACCCACAAGGATGGGGTTGCTGTTAAACCAATTTGATTCTCAGATGTCAGTGAAAATCTTCAGTGACCTTGAGGTATTGGACTTCACAGTTGTGTTAGACGTTCTCAGGTTGTTAGGCTCCCACATAATTTCAACATGACACCAATAGACAAGGGGAAAACACACTCTACAGAAATATTAGCATGAGTACAACACAGAGGTTGGCGTGGCACGGGGTTAATTTAGGCAATTCAGGGTGTAGCCTCATTCTGTAGCTATGATTGTTTAAGCATATAAATTACTACTGAATTAATGAATAAAATTAAGAATGGCATGATCTTAAACTGGAATAAAGTTATTTCCTGGTGGTGTAAGCATGATGCTCTAAGCTCAAATGAAAGCCACCATCAGTCTCCCCAGAAAAAGCTGCATACACTAAACTTATACTCCGATATCATGTGGCAAATCATTTATTTTATATTCATTCAATGAATGTCTGTGGCAACCACTGAGGCTAGAGCTACAAATGAGGCAGACATGGTCTCTGCCCACTCCAAGTTTTGTTCTAGAAGAAAACAAGTAACAGACAGGTAATTACAATTAAGAGTGATGGTCGTTAGGGTGTGGAAAGTATGGGGAGCAACTAGCCAAGGGACCTATGGGTCACTGAAGGCCCAACTGAAGAAATGTTTAAACTAAGACTGAAGAAAGAATAGAAATTCACCAGATGAAAGGAGTGGGGGCCAGTTGATTCTAGGTAGAGAGGACAGCATTTGTGAAGTCCTGGAGATGAGCAAGAATATGCTATTTTGGAAGAAGAACATGATCTTTTGGAGAAGTAGGTCGTGGCTGGATCACAGAGTGTAGAAAGAAAGCGGTCGGGGTGGGGGTGGGGTTAGAGAAATAAGCAGCGGCCAGAGAGCAGAATGCATCAAATGCCATTTTTAAGAGTTGACCCATTAAAAGACTGCATATTTCAGTGGCACTAGAGTCTTATGTGTAAACTGAGACCCTCAAAGCCTCATGCACGAACAGAAAACTGTAGTATTTTTAAGTAACTCTTCCTTTCCCACTTGCTGCACCCTGTCCTCTTGCTTAGTTACTTTTAAAATGGAGATGCTCCCCATATAAATATAAAATTCCTTAAATTGTTGGAGCCGACACTGTAGGTGCACCACTCAAATCCTCACTGATCGCTTTAACCATTCCTGGGTGCCCCTCCCCCAGCATCAGCATGTTTTTGCTTCCAAAGCCCACACCTGTGACTTCAGAGGACTTCCCCCGTGGAAGTGCCTGGGAGTTTAGGTCTCCCCCATCTGGCTGTTAGTGCAGGCATGTAGAGTCCAGCTACCTTCACAGGGGTCAGGGGTGGGGGGACAACTCTGAGGCGTTACTTATGGCCTGAGCTCCCCTGTGGGGTTAAGCTGCAGCTACTGTCCACAAGACTTTGCCTGCTTCCCACCCCTTCCCTTTCCTACTCCTCTCATTCCCTAACAGGTTTCTCCTGGGAGTACTTTCTTAATAAATCATTTGCTCATAAATGCCCTTATCAGGATCTGCTTTGAGGAAAACCCAACCTAAAGCAACAGTGTTTTTCCTAGTGACAACTGCATCTGAATCATCTGGGAGCTTATGAAAAATGTTAAAAATCTTGATTCCTGGGCCCTACCCAAGGCCTCCTGAATCTCAATCTCCTGGAGCATGTCACAGGGATCGGTATTTTTATAAGTTCCCCAAGTGAGTCTTGAATATCTAAAAATTAAGAATCATTGCCCTAACGCTGGCCGCTGAATATGCTCTCTGAAAAAACAAAAACGGAAACAAAAAAGGACCTAGGGCTGACTTCATCACTAGGGTGGAGAAACCATAAGAAATACAAAACACTTCAGGGAGTAGAAGAGGATCTGAATACAAATGTGTTTCCTTCTGTAAACCACTGTCTAAAGATTCATTTTACCCTTCTTTAATATCAATGAACGAGACACTGGAACCTTTTGTTTTTCAGTGGAAACAAGATTGCCTTTGGATACAGCATAGTGTTGGTATACACTGAACATGTTGTAACTCAAAAGTTAACCAAAAGATATCCTTTCATTGAGCCACTTAAGATCACAAGTACTCGCTGGCCTCCTGGGGACACAACTGTGCTGCATGCTAATGGGGATTGCAGTAGTCAGGATTCTTTTGGTTGCAAGTGACAGAACACTCAAACCAGCTTAAACAATACAGAGAATCTATTGGTTCACATAACTGAGAAGTCAAGATGTATGCTAGCTTCATGTGAGGTATGATCCAGGACTCAAATGATGTCACTGAAGATCCACTTTCTCCCAGTCATATCATTTTGCATTCTGTGGTACTGGCTTCATCCTTAGGGTCCACAAGGTGGCCCCCAGAGCTCCAGGCTCTCCCCTTGAAGTGGCAAGACAGCTGCCACTGTTTCACACTTTACCTCCGTATATATCAGCATCCAGGACAAGAGAGGAGGAATCTTATCCAGTAGGTCCTGCCCTGTTCTAGGATTCACTCCCTCATTGGCCTGGTATAAGGCACATGACTATCCCTGAACCAATCACTGTAGCCAGGGAATGAGAGTCACTGAATAATTTAACCAGCCAGGGCTCACCCTTGAGCTGAGTGTGGAATCAATCTCCTGGCCAAGAGTGGAAGGACAAGAAAGGGCCCCAAAGGAGCACCAGGACACTTTTTGTAGGAGAAGGGCAGAATGAATGGCGGGAGTCTCCCTGTTCTAGTCACCCAAACACTGGCAACTGGCTTTGTCTTAGCACTCTACTTCTTTCTCCATGTTCAGATAGTCACCGGACCCTGTCAATTTTTCTTTCAAAATTCCTTTTAGATTCTCCCTTTCTCTTCCATTTCTTCAGTCTTCACCACAATGCATTCCATCAACCCATACTTAATGTTGCTTCACTTTACTCACTGGGCTCCTGATTCCAACTGCTTGTCCCATCCTGCTCACCACAGGGAGGCCCAATTCAGGTCTATGAAAGAGAATTCTCAGCATCTATAACAGTGCCTGGTGTGCAGTAGGCATTCAAAAGGTATTTGTTGAATGATGAATGAATGAATGAATGGATGGCCTCATAGCCCTTATCACTTTCTGGAATTCTCTTTTGTTTGTTTTGTTTATAGCCTTTCTCCTTCAACCCTTGAACCTAGAAAGTGTCTGGAACATAGTAAATACTCCATATATGTTTATTAAATAAATGGCTATTTGTTTCTTGAATTGGGTTAGAGAATCACTCATAATTAGGAAGAGATTGAGGAGCCAACAGAAACAAAGTGGTTGGATTCTTGGGAAGAAAATGCATAACAGAAGATTTTCATAGAGGAGGGGACAGTCAACAGTATCAAAGCTGGAGAAGTATCAGAGAGAGCAGGGACAGAGAAAAGGTCATTGGATTTACTTCCACTAATTCTACTAGCTATCTTTTGTGTAGGAAAACAAATGAAAACTTCACACAGCATTTGGATTTTTCCTTCTGTCTTAGCTATGAGAGATTTCAATGGTAAAGTGGGAAATTAAGCTGCTATCTCCTCCTTAATTTCCTTTTCTGTATTTCCTGGTACTGTCTTTCCGGCTGCCACTAAACTGCCACTGTACAAGGTAAAAACGCACAATCAGCTGCAATGTGTCTAATGGGTGACTTATATTGAGTCTAGCCCTGGCTAACTTGCAAAGAATCAAGTAAGTCACCCTCAACAGAAGGGAGTATGATTTACTATGTTAAGTGCACTGTGGAAAAGGTCAAGTGATTAATAGGTCACCAATATGAAATACAAGCCTATAAACACTGGTAGGTTTAATCATTTACCCTCCCTGGGCACGGATGGAACAGATCCTCTCTGGGGGTCTTTTCTGGCAGTATGAGTCTGCAAAATTCTCAAGGAGATATTTCCTTCTTCCCATACCTTCTCATAAGTGATACTCTAAAAAAAAAAATGGAGACCCTTTTCCTGAAAAATCTTTATTCTCATAGAGATAAACTATAATGTCAGAATCTGTACTAATAAGATGTTTTCCATTTTGGCCAAGAGAAAAAAATAACTATTGGGTTTTCCACAGGCTGTTTGTGGTAATTCCCAGATCTGATAGGAACTCTTCAATGATATTTTGCCTTAAGTATTCTAATCAAATATTTCCCATTCAAGCTTATTTACCTTTGTTATCTATTTTAAATTGTCTTGTAAATGGAGACAATAGCTAAGGACGTAGCCTTTTAAAAGACAATAGCAAGATCAAACTAAGGGGAAAAGATAGAGATTCTAATGGTCTGTAAAGAAATAATGGAAGGACCATTCATTGAGGGCTTATTATAAATGCCAGATACTATGCAAAGACGTTACACATATTTCATTTAATACACATAACAACTTTATGAGGTAGATATTTTTGCCCTCATTTTACAGATGAGGAAACTGAGATTTGGAGAGACTTGGAGAGAGGTTGAGTAATGTGCCAAGGATTACACAGCTAGAAGCAGAAGGACCAATGTTTGAACCAAGTCTGCCAGATCCCAAAACCTGGATCATTGTGCACCTGACATTGGCTTTCTTGTGTTTCTCTGAAGCAGTAAGTTTTATTTTCTTTTTTTTTTCAGATTAAGCAAAGTATGCCTCAGGCAAAGGGAACAATGGGTTGAATAAAAAACAGCAATAGTAATAATAGTACCCGCTTACTGAAATTTTATTTAGTGCTGGGCAATGTGCTAAATGTTTTTTAAGCATTTATTTCCTTATTCGATAAAACTTTACTCACCCTTTATTACATAGTAGGCACTGAGTGTATAATAGTGAGCAAAATCAACATGATTCTTGTTCTCTTGGAGCTTATAAGTTAGTGAGAGAGGTAGGTATAAATCAAATAACCACAAAGACAAATGTATAATTATTTCCACAAGGGTGCCAAGACTATTCACTGGGGAAAGGACAGTCTTTTCAACAAATGGTGCTGGGAAAACTGGATATCCACATGCAAAAGAATGAAGCTGGAAACTTACCATATACCATATAAAAAATTAACTCAAAATGGATCAAAGACCTAAGACCTAAAACTATAAAACACTTAAAAGAAAACATAGAGGAAAAGCTACATGACATTGGATGTGGCAATACTTTTTTTGGGTATGACACCAAAAGCAGAGGCAATAAAAGTAAAAATAGATGAATTGGATAATATCAAAATTTAAAAATTTTGTGCATCAAAGGACACAATCAAAAGCACCCTATGGAATGGGAGAAAATATTTGCAAATCATATATCTGGTAAGGGGTTAATATCCAGAATATATGAAGAACTCCTACAACTCAACAATAAAAAAACCAAATAACCCAATTTAAAAATGGGCAAAGGACTTGAATGGACTTATCTCCAGAGAAGATACACAAATGGCCAACAAGGATATGAAAAGGTGCACAATCGCATTAATCACTAGGGAAACACAAATCAAAACCACAATGAGATGCATCTCACACTCACTGGGATAGCTGCTACAGTATAGGAAAAAAAAACGACACAGAAAATAACCAGTGTTACTGAGGAAGTGGAGAAATTAGAACCCTTGTGCACTGTTCGTGCAAATTTAAAATTATGTAGCTGCTGTGGAAAACAGTATGGCAGTTCCTCAAAATATTAAAAATATCAATAGAACTACCATATGATTCAGCAATTCCACTTCTGGGTATATATATAAAAAAATTGAAACCAGGGTCTCGGAGAGATTTATACACCCATGATTATAGCAGCAATATTCACGATAGCCGAGAGGTGGAAACAACCCAAATGTCCATCCATGAATGAACAGATAAACAAAATGTGGTCTATCCATTCAGTGAAATGTTATTCAGCTTTAAAAAGGAAGGAGACTGTGCTACATGCTACACCATGGGTGAACCCTGAGAACATCATACTAAGTGAAATAAGCTAGTCAAAAAAGACAAATAGGGACTTCCCTGGCAGTCCAGTGGTTGGGACTCTGAGCTTCCACTGCAGGGGGCACGGGTTCGATCCCTGGTTGGGGAACTAGGATCCTGCATGCCTCACAGTGCGGCCAAAAAAAAAAAAAAAAGACAAATACTGTATGATTTCACAAATGTGAGTTATTAAGTGTAGTTAAACTCATAGAAACAGAAAGTAAAATGGTGGTTGCCAGGGGCTGGGGGGGGGAAGAGGGAATGGGAAGCTATTGTTTAATGGGTATAAAGTTCCAGTTTTGCAAGATGAAAAAGTTCTGGAGGTGGATTGCACAACAATGTGAATATGCTTAACATTGTACACTTAAAAATGATTAAGATGATAAATTTCATGTTATATGTATTTTATCACAATTACAAATTTAAAAATCATTCGAGTGTATAATTAAAATATTTATCTCAAATCTTTTTAACAACTCTATGAGAGAGCTTTCTGTGGTGCTCATTTTATAGAACAAACCCAGTTTCAAGAGAGGCCAAGTCACTTGCCCAAGGTGACACAATTAGTCATAGATAGAGATGGAATTTGAACCCATTTCCTGAGCCTAAAGTTCATGCTCTAAACTGTCACCCGACTAAGCTAGCCAGGTCTTCAAACGAATCAACCAAATACCTCTCGCTGGGTTTGGTCACTGAGGTTGGAGAAATCCCAGAGAGTGGAGTGTGGGTAGCAGTGGGTGTCAAGGGCGCTGATGAAAGGAGGCTAGTCTCTCATTATTATGCCAGTCCCTCTCCCCTCCCAGCCAATGAGAACTGCATCTAGTGTGGAATCTTGATAGCAGTCTGGTTTCCTTTATTTCTATTCCATAAACTTTCTACGTGTTTCCTTCTACACCAAAGATAATACCTACAACCCAAGTGGACATAGAGGCTAGAAATTTTTACTGGAGTAGCTGCCTTCAAAGCCTGTTGGCAGGGCAGAATGGCGAATGGGGTCTGGGTGTCTAAGATAAAGCCCTTGGTTACATCCCGGAGTACCAGTTAAATCACAGACTGCTTTAGCCTAAAAAAGGTAACTGGGGGATGTGAGCCAGAGAGCACTTTTTGAAGGGAAAGGTGAAAAAAAAGGTGACAGATGCCCTGGCCGGATGATCCTGGGGGCCGAGGCTCGGGGTGATTACGGCCTGTTGGTGCTACTGTAACATGAAAGAAAATGCTCCAGCTGATATCTTGAGCAGACCAATACTGATAGCGTTGTGAAGACTGTGGTCTAGGCCAAAGGAGAAATACAGTCAGCAGGTAGCAAGAATGGACTTGGGGGTAGGCCGAGTGCTACCTGCTTAAGTGGGAACAAACTGGGACAAAACTTTAGTCAAGTGAAGGAATGTAGCCCTGTCATAAGTTCAAAAATACCCAGGTAACGTGGAGGGGGTGGACATAGTTCACAGTTGCACAAGCAAATCATAGCTTCATTCCCAAAAGGTTTAAAAGTCTCTAGAAATTCTTTTGGACCATGAACTTTAGAATATAAAAGTGGCTGGAAAAGGATTCTGGGCATTTTGATAATGCAGCTTTTCTACCCAATGTGATGCTTTTCAATAAGAAGAAAAACCTGGGCAAACTGTCTCTCCCCTTAGCCTGTGAGCTACTTTCCTTACAATTACTTTCTCTGAAAGCAATATAACAAATGTTAAAAAGAACACTAGAGTCCAGGATGGTCTGGAATGAATGTTTTACGGAGACAAGGAATATCATTTGAGTGAAGTTATGCCATAAAAGACCACATAGGCCACTTAGAATAGTAAGTTGAGGCTCTCAGGCTGCACTGGGAGATGCCCATTCCCTTACGAATAGTTCAATTAAGGCAACCAAATTATCAGTGGGATTGTGGGAAAACCCACTAAACTTGTACACTTAGAATACAGAGAATTCTAGGACATAGGGGGTCATTTTTTTAACCTGGGGTTGTCTGAAGACATGAAACCCACCATTAAAAGTCATTACAGGCTTCCCTGATGGCACAGTGGTTAAGAATCTGCCTGCCAATGCAGGAGACATGGGTTCGAGCCCTGGTCCGGGAAGATCCCACATGCTGCAGAGCAACTAAGCCCGTGCACCACAACTACAGAGCAGCTGCTCTAGAGTCTTCGAGCCACGGCTACCGAAGCCCGTGCACCTAGAGCCTGTGCTCTGCAACAAGAGAAGCCACCACAATAAGAAGCCCGCGCACAGCAACGAAGACCCAGCGCAGCCCTAAATAAATAAATAAATAAATAAATTTATTTTTAAAAAAAAGTCATTACGTCCCTGGGGTAAATCCCAGTTGATCATGGTGTATGATCCTTTTAAGGTGTTGTTGGATTCTGTTTGCTAGTATTTTCTTGAGGATTTCTGCATCTATATTCATCAGTGATATTGGTCTGTAATTTTCTTTTTTTGTAGTATCTTTGTCTGGTTTTGGTATCAGGGTGATGGTGGCCTCGTAGAATGAGTTTGGGAGTGTTCCTTCCTCTGCAAGTTTTTGGAAGAGTTTGAGAAGGATGGTATTAGCTCTTCTCTAAATGTTTGATAGAATTCCCCTGTGAAGCCATCTGGTCCTGGCCTTTTGTTTGTTGGAAGATTCTTAATCACAGTTTCAATTTCATTACTTGTGATTGGTCTGTTCATATTTTCTATTCTTCCTCGTTCAGTCTTGGAAGGTTATACCTAAGAATTTGTCCATTTCTTCCAGGTTGTCCATTTTATTGCCATAGAGTTGCTTGTAGTAGTCTCTTAGGATGCTTTGTATTTCTGCAGTGTCTGTTGTAACTTCTCCTTTTTCATTTCTAATTTTATTGACTTGAGTCCTCTCCCTCTTTTTCTTGATGAGTCTGGCTAAAGGTTGATCAGTTTTGCTTATCTTCTCAAAGAACCAGCTTTTAGTTTTATTGATCTTTGCTATTGTTTTCTTTGTTTCTATCTCATTTATTTCTGCTCTGATCTTTATGATTTCTTTCCTCTACTAACTTTGGGTTTTGTTTGTTCTTCTTTCCTAGTTCTTTAGGTGTAAGGTTAGATTGTTTATTTGAGATTTTTCTTGTTTCTTGTGGTAGGACTGTACGCTACAAACTTCCCTCTTAGAACTGCTTTTGCTGCATCCCATACGTTTTGGATCATCGTGTTTTTGTTGTCATTTGTCTCTAGGTATTTTTTTCTTTCCTCTTTGATTTCTTCAGTGATCTCTTGGTTATTTAGTAACGTATTGTTTAGCCTCCATGTGTTTGTGTTTTTTACGTTTTTTTCCCTGTAATTGATTTCTAATCTCATAGCATTGTGGTCAGAAAAGATGCTTGATATGATTTCAATTTTCTTAAATTTACTGAGGCTTGATTTGTGAGCCAAGATGTGATCTATCCTGGAGAATGTTCCATGTGCACTTGTGAAGAAAGTGTAAATCAACTGATATACACAAATCAATCAATGTGATACACCATATTAACAGATGGAAGAATAAAAACCATATGATCATCTCAATAGATGCAGAAGAAGCTTTTGACAAAATTCAACACCCATTTATGATAAAAACTCTCCAGAAAGTGGGCATAGAGGGAAACTACCTCAACATAATAAAGGCCATATATGACAAACCCACAGCCAACATCATTCCCAATGGTGAAAAACTGAAAGCATTTCCTCTAAGATCAGGAACAAGACAAGGATGTCCACTCTCACCACTCTTATTCAACATGGTTCTGAAAGTCCTAGCCATGGCAATCAGAGAAGTAAAAGAAATAAAAGGAATACAAATTGGAAAAGAAGTAAAACTGTCACTGTTTGCAGATGACATGATACTATACATAGAGAATCCTAAAGATGCTACCAGAAAACTACTAGAGCTAATCAATGAATTTGGTAAAGTTGCAGGATACAAAATTAATGCACAGAAATCTCTTGCATTCCTATACACTAACAACAAAAGATCAGAAAGAGAAATTAAGGAAACAGTCCCATTCACCATTGCAACAAAAAGAATAAAATACCTAGGAATAAACCTACCTAAGGAGGTAAAAGACCTGTACTAAGAAAACTATAAGACACTGATAAAAGGAATCAAAGATGACACAAACAGATGGAGAGATATACCATGCTCTTGGATTGGAAGAATCAATATTGTGAAAATGACTATACTACCCAAAGCAGTCTACAGATTCAATGCAACCCCTATCAAATTACCAATGGCATTTTTTACAGAACTAGAACAAAAGATCTTAAAATTTGTATGGAGACACAAAAGACCCCGAATAGCCAAAGCAATCTTGAGGGAAAAAAACGGAGCTGGAGGAATCAGACTCCCTGACTTCAGACCATACTACAAAGCTACAGTCATCAAGACAATATGGTACTGGCACAGAAACAGAAATATAGATCAATGGAACAGGATAGAATGTGCAGAGATAAACCCACACACCTATGGTCACCTTATCTTTGATAAAGGAAGCAAGCATTACAGTGGAGAAAAGACAGCCTCTTCAATAAGTGGTGCTGGGAAAACTGGACAGCCACATGTAAAAGAATGAAATTAGAACACTCCCTAACACCATACACAAAAATAAACTCAAAATGGATTAGAGACCTAAATGTAAGGCCAGACACTATAAAACTCTTAGAGGAAAACATAGGAAGAATACTCTTTGACATAAATCACAGCAAGATCTTTTTTGACCCACCTCCTAGAGTAATGGAAGTAAAAACAAAAATAAACAAATGGGACCTAATGAAACTTCAAAGCTTCTGCACAGCAAAGGAAGCTATAAACAAGATGAAAAGACAACCCTCAGAATGGGACAGAATATTTGCAAATGAATCAACGGACAGAGGATTAATCTTCAAAATATATAAACAGCTCATGCAGCTCAATATTAAAAAAACAAACAACCCAATCAAAAAATGGGCAGAAGACCTAGATAGACATCTCTCCAAAGAAGACATACAGATGGCCAAGAGGCACATGAAAAGCTGCTCAACATCACTAATTATTAGAGAAATGCAAACCAAAACTACAATGAGGTATGACCTCACACCGGTTAGAATGGTCATCATCAGAAAAATCTACAAAACAACAAATGCTGGAGAGGGTGTGGAGAAAAGGGAACCCTCTTGCACTGTTGGTGGGAATGTAAATGGATACAGCCACTATGGAGAACAGTATGGAGGTTCCTTAAAAAACTAAAAATAGAGTCACCATTAGACCCAGCAATCCCACTACTGGGCATATACCCAAGAAAACCATAATTCAAAAAGACACATGCACCCCAATGTTCATTGCAGCACCATTTACAATAGCCAGGTCATGGAAGCAACCTAAATGCCCATCGACAGATGAATAAAGAAGATGTGGCACATATGTACAATGGAATATTGCTCAGCCATAAAAAGGAACGACACTGGGTCATTTGTATAGACGTGGATGGACCTAGAGACTGTCATACAGAGTAAGTCAGAAAGAGAAAAACAAACATCGTATGTTAACACATATATGTGGAATCTAAAAAAATGGTACAGATGAACTGGTTTGCAAGGCAGAAATAGAGACACAGATGTAGAGAACAAATGTATGGACACCAATTGGGGAAAGCGGGGGTGAGGGTGGAGGTGGTGGGATGAATTGGGAGATTGGGATTGACATATATACACTAATATGTATAAAATAGATAACTAATAAGAACCTGCTCTATAAAAAATAAATTAATTAAATTAAATTTTTAGAAAATGTACTAGGGATGTAATGTACAAATGATGATGATAGTTTACACTGCTGTATAATATATAGGAAAATTGTTAAGAGAGCAGGTCCCAGAAGTTCTCAACCTAAGGGGGAAAAAAAAGGCATTACATATAAATGTACACCCAAATAATTATACACTACCATCCTTTCTACCGACATTTGACTGAGAGGAATAAACATTGCAGCTAGTCTCTAAGCTGAAATTTCCTGAGTCATGAATCTTTATCCTTTGTGACCTGGGAGGTAGGGCAAACGCTGAGGAAGGAGGCCGGGAGAGGCTTCCAGTTAAGTCATCATTTGTGTCTGGAACACTGAGGCAGTTTTATTGCACCTTACCAGGCACTTGTGGGAAGCATTGCCTCCTCTTGGAGACCGGGCACTGAGGCTGCGCTGGAGAAAACGGTTACAGGAGAATGATGGAAGGTGTCATAGCTCTCAGAAATGAAGGGACAGAACACATTATGGCAAGGAAGAGCTTTCTTCAGCAAGATCCTATATAATTGTGTGTTAAAGTTAATTATTTTCTTTCCAATATCCACTTTTGCTTCTGCTTGAATTCAAGGAAATAAACTCAATTGTAATTTGTTAACATTAGTCATTCATTCTTTCTTTCTTTTGGTGCCTACTAGGTGCCTGGCATTGTTCTCAGCATGGGAGGCACCAGGGGGAGCAAAACAGAAGACAATAGCTTCATCAAAGGATCCTACAAAATGGATAGAGAATTGTAAAAGAACATAACTGCTCTCAGGGAATTCACCAATGTGTATAAAGTGGGAACTTAACCTAGACTGGGGGTCTGGTGGAGGGGTGCAGATAGGGTTTCCCCAGCAGAGTCATGGTCTAGGCCAAGGGTTGGGTTGGGTTGGTGGTGGAGAAGTCCAGGCAGAAGAAATAGTTTGTTCAAAGGCCTTGTGGCTTATTTTAGGAACTGAAAGACCTGTGTGACAGGAACAAAGGGAATGAGGGTATGAGAGACCCAAGATGCGGTTGGGAGCAGAGTAAAGATTTTTATCCCCTTTGGAAGTAATTGATAGGTTTTAAACAGAGATTTGCCATAATAAGATTTGCATACTGAAAAAAATCACTTCTACTGCAGTTTGGAGAATATATTGGAAGGGGAGCAAGAGTGGATGGTGTGAAACTCTTCAGGCTTTAGTTTAGTAGAGAGATGATGATGGATTATATGAAGGTGGTGTGCTGGATGTTCTCTATTTGCCCTTCCAAGTTTACTCTTCACCTTTTCCATCCTGCTTTATGTCCTGAGAAGCTGAATTCTAGGGACTACATAAACAGGATCTCATGTCCTCTGGCTTCTGGTTGGGTTTGGTCAATGGGGAGCCCCTAGAGGAGACAGGAAATTTGGAGGAGAAGGAGGTCAGGGCACTTATTTTCCCAATTTTCTCCTTCCTGGGTTGCCTCTGGCTGGCTCTGTCCCTCAACGGAAGATCACACTCCTCTCAAATTTACCTTGTGTACATGACTCTCTGTTTCCAGATAACTGCTCCTTCCTCTGGTCCCTTCAGGCCTAGGGGTTGTGGAGCTTTGCTTTTATTGGCAAGGGTTTCTCTGTTTTCTATTCCATGTAGTTTCTCTGCACTCACCTCTTTGTAAATAATCCCACCTTCAATTATCCCAATTCAAGTATGTCATAGGTTTTCTGTTGGTACCCCCATTGACATAGGTGGTGGCAGACTGTGTACAGAAATGAACAGATTAGAGATGTATTTAGGAGGTTAAATTAGCAGGGTTAGTGATTGTAAAAAGGATTACCTATAGACATAAAAACATTACAGCAACAGTACTTTTATTTTTACCACTAACAAAATAGATGCCATGGTCTACTAGCTGAAAATTACTTTTGTATTCATTGTCATTTACAGGAATTGTGATTTTAAAAGCAGCAAGATTCCAATACTGAAAGGAAGACAACAGTGATGGAAAAGTAATATTTGGTAATTCCACTTTTACCCGTCCTTTCTCTTCTTCTGAATTTGCCTGTTTTCCCCTTCCCTAAATCTGTTGTTGAATACCTTAACAGGACAGCTACTCACACAGCTCTGGATCCAAACTCTAGGCAAAAACTTTCTCCAATTATCCTACCTGTTTTGTTTTGTTTTGAACACATATTCCCTGGTAGTGTCCCTTGGGCTTCGCTCCTACACGCTTTTTAATCATAGGGAAATACAAGCAAATCTATTAACAGGTTGCTTATGACCTGTGCAACTCATAAATCTCTAGTATTGGCCCTGCTTTTAGTGGAATTGCACCTAAACCATACCAGTAAATAAAACTTCTCCAGTGTTTAAATTCCTCTTGAAGAGATGCCACAATCTTCTCTGATGAATGAAAATGCCTAATCATGTTATAGTCTATGCCCCTTCCTGATTTCTGTGAGGATTAAGACTAGCTCACCATTATACTATGAATAAAAGATGTTCATTTACTTGGAAACTTGATCTTTCCAGAATTATCTGCCCTGTTTCCCCAAGTTAACCTTTTCCTTCTGTAATAGTTTCCTATTGCTGCAAAAACAAATTACCACAAACTTAGTGGCTCAAAACAACATACATTTTCTCCTTATATTTCTGGAAGTCAGAAGTCCTAAAATAAATTGTCAAGGCTTTATTCTTTCTGGAGGCTTTAAGGGAGAATCTGTTTCCTTGCCTTTCTAACTTCTAGAGGCCACTTACCTTTGGCTCATGGCCCCATCATTCATCTTCAAAGCCAGCATCGTAGCACCTCTTCTCTCTTCTCTTCTCTTCTTTCTCTTCCTTTCTCCTCCTCCTCCTCCTTCTTCTCTCTCTCTGTCTCTCCCTCTGATCTTCCACCATCATCTTCTGTGTCTGTGACCCTCCTACCTTCCTCTCTTAAGGAGGCTTGTGATTACGTTGGGCCCACCAGGATAATCTCCTCATCTCAAGATCCTTAACTTAATCACATCTGCAAAGTCCCCTTTGTCGTGTGAGGTAACATATTCACAGGTTCCTGGGATTAGGACATGGTCATCTTGTGGGGATGTGGGGGAGGGGCACTATTAAGCTTACCACAGCTTCATTCCTATTGGTGTATTCTGAACACACCTTATCTTTCCCAATGTCACCCTATTTGGTCCTGTTGCTTAAATGTTCTGCTATTACCTCTTCGTACATAAAAATCTTCCTCCAATTCAATGGCAAATGAACAAATATTTTCAGAGTATCATGCTAGACTTGGAGATACAGTGGTGAACAGCACACTGCTAATATGTCTGCTCCCTCTGAAACCTCCGAACTATGCTTACCTTTGGGGGAAGGGAGCCCCAAGGAGCGGAGTTGAACTCTGCATTTTTACTAACTGCTTGGAGCTATGTTGAAAACACACATCTCATCTTCAAGTTCTCATTGCCCTAATCATTTCTCGCCATTTTTTTCAAAAAACATTTTCAGCATTCTTGTGGGTCTCCTCTGTATCCTTTCCACATCCCTAGTTTGGGAATCTGGTACAAAACATACTTAAATGTTTTAAATATTATAGGAAATAAAGAGAAATTAATCAGACATTATTAATAATATCTTTTCAATCACAGTGGGCATGAGGAAGGAATGTTTCTGGGTGATTTTCTTTATAGTTTATGTATTTACTAAATGTTCGAAAATGAACACACAGTTTTCTAATTAAATAAAAATACAAGATAGAAAGGCAGTTTCCAGGTCTTAAAATCCAAACTTCATAGAAACAATTAACACTAGATTTTGCATAGACCTAGAAAACAAACCTGCTCCTTAATTTAAGCAATTGCTTGTAATCAGGACTGACTACATAATTTGTGGAACCCAGTGTAAAATCAAAACATAGATCCCTTGTTCTAAAATTTCTAAGGATTCTATAAACCTACCTAAGGAGGTAAAAGACCTACACTCAGAAAACTATAAGACACTGATGAAAGAAATCAAAGATGACACAAACAGATGGAGAGATATACCATGCTCTTGGATTGGAAGAATCAATATTGTGAAATTGACTATACTACCCAAAGCAGTCTACAGATTCAATGCAACCCCTATCAAATTACCAATGGCATTTTTTACAGAACTAGAACAAAAGATCTTAAAATTTGTATGGAGACACAAAAGACCCCGAATAGCCAAAGCAAACTTGAGGGAAAAAAACGGAGCTGGAGGAATCAGACTCCCTGACTTCAGACCATACTACAAAGCTACAGTCATCAAGACAATATGGTACTGGCACAGAAACAGAAATATAGATCAATGGAACAGGATAGAAAGCCCAGAGATAAACCCATGCACCTATGGTCAACAAATCTATGCCAATGGAGGCAAGGATATACAATGGAAAAAAGACAGTCTCTTCAGTAAGTGGTGCTGGGAAAACTGGAGAGCCACATGTAAAAGAATGAAATTAGAACACTCCCTAACACCATACACAAAAATAAACTCAAAATGGATTAGAGACCTAAATGTAAGGCCAGACACTATAAAACTCTTAGAGGAAAACATAGGAAGAATACTCTTTGACATAAATCACAGCAAGATCTTTTTTGACCCACCTCCTAGAGTAATGGAAGTAAAAACAAAAATAAACAAATGGGACCTAATGAAACTTCAAAGCTTCTGCACAGCAAAGGAAGCTATAAACAAGATGAAAAGACAACCCTCAGAATGGGACAGAATATTTGCAAATGAATCAACGGACAGAGGATTAATCTTCAAAATATATAAACAGCTCATGCAGCTCAATATTAAAAAAACAAACAACCCAATCAAAAAATGGGCAGAAGACCTAGATAGACATCTCTCCAAAGAAGACATACAGATGGCCAAGAGGCACATGAAAAGCTGCTCAACATCACTAATTATTAGAGAAATGCAAACCAAAACTACAATGAGGTATGACCTCACACCGGTTAGAATGGTCATCATCAGAAAATCTACAAAACAACAAATGCTGGAGAGGGTGTGGAGAAAAGGGAATCCTCTTGCACTGTTGGTGGGAATGTAAATGGATACAGCCACTATGGAGAACAGTATGGAGGTTCCTTAAAAAACTAAAAATAGAGTCACCATTAGACCCAGCAATCCCACTACTGGGCATATACCCAAGAAAACCATAATTCAAAAAGACACATGCAACCCAATGTTCATTGCAGCACCATTTACAATAGCCAGGTCATGGAAGCAACCTAAATGCCCATCGACAGATGAATAGATAAAGAAGATGTGGCACATATGTACAATGGAATATTGCTCAGCCATAAAAAAGAACGACACTGGATCATTTGTATAGACGTGGATGGACCTAGAGACTGTCATACAGAGTAAGTCAGAAAGAGAAAAACAAACATCATATGTTAACACATATATGTGGAATCTAAAAAAATGGTACAGATGAACTGGTTTGCAAGGCAGAAATAGAGACACAGATGTAGAGAACAAACGTATGGACACCAATTGGGGAAAGCGGGGATGAGGGTGGAGGTGGTGGGATGAATTGGGAGGTTGGGTTTGACATATATACACTAATATGTATAAAATAGATAACTAATAAGAATCTGCTGTATAAAAATAAATAAATTAAATTAAAAAAATAAAATTACTAAGGATTCCAAGACAGTGATAAGAGCAGAGCATTAAATGAAGTGTTGGGACCCTTCTACTCGCAGCCCTGCTTGTCCTTATTGTCACACATAGATACAATGGTCTTTTCGTCACATTAGGCAAAGTCTGAGAACTGGAACTAGCTTCTACAAATTTCGGTGATGAGAAATAGGCTTTATAAGTGGTAATAACCACCTTTGCCACTTTTTGGTGTTTTCTTCCTTGTACAGTTTTGATAGTAATTATTAATTTGTGTCTGATACCAAAATTCATTTTAAAAAAGTGAAAAATTGAGTGAGTTACCTAGATGTTTCCTCAAGTCTACATATCACACATTACACAACAAACATATTGAAGCATAACCTCTGATGACTAGACTCAACCTCAGCGTGAGGCCTCCAGAATCCTTCATCCTATGAAGCCTGTCCTCAGCAGATTGGAATATTTTACTGAACTGACAAACCATTTGAGTCTGGCTTTTGAGTTAGTGGTTAAAATACAGGCCTCCCAAACTACTGAAGTTTCTTCCTGGCTTTGTGTTTAAATTACCTCGAATAGCTTATTTCATCCTGCTGTGAAAGGGAAATAATTAAATTCTTCTAAGTCCCAATCTAGAGAGGTACCAAATGAAGTCAGTACTTGGAGAGTCTCACATAAAATATGCTCTGAAAATGCAAATCTTCCCCCACTTCTTCAGCCCCTAGCTCCCATTTAGCTGAGTTACCTCTTTCTAGAGGCCTCTTTTGACACCCTCCCTGGCCCAGCCCGTGCTCTGTGCTTCCATAGCAACCTGGACACACATCTATCATAGCTTTTCCCACATTGTGATAAATTATATTTGGGTATGTTCTTCCCACCACACCATATCCCCCTTCAAGGAGGGACTTGCTTCCAGGCTTCAGGAAGTGTGGTCAGCCCCTTCAGGCTCTGCTTCCACCACAGACAGCCTCCTGGCCAGCCCACGATCAATGACTGCTCAAGCTGGGGATTTCAAGTCCCAGCCAGTTCAGCCAGATTCAGGACAACTCTGATGGACAAGTTTTGCTCCAGAGCTCCCTGCCGGGTTCAGGGAGACTCTGTGGGACTTGCATTGCAGTTCAGTTTCTCGCTCTGCCCAATCCTGCTCCCCAGACATTCCCTTCACAGGTGCTGATCCCTAATAACCATCATGTAGCCCAAACTCCATCTCACTGTTTGCTTTTGGAGAATCCAACCTACAACACAGACTATGCCTTAGTATTTGTGAATCTTAGCACGTTGTCACAATATATACCCAGTTTGTGTTGGTTGACCCGAACAATTTACTATGGACTTAAAAAATACAGTCTTATTCTTAATTTTCTCTCTCCCTTTCACAGAGAACCATATGATAAAAATCGTTGTGAAGCTTTTTAACATTGTTAAACATATTACCAGTAAAGAAAAATGTAATAAAGTGGTGCTAAAATATCTTTAAACAAATTATTCAGCCAATATAATCTTTATGTGTTATCTGTATAATTTTTTAACGTAGTAACATTAGCGTTTTAATATAGTATCAGACTTTGCCAGTCTCTTTATAGACTGTTAAAGTGATGCCTTTGTTTAAGCCTTGGGAAAATGTTTATTTGTTGGTAGAAATGAAGATGATCCCCAAAGTGCTTTTTAATATGAAAAATGCAGTGTGGATTCTTAGTTATGGGTTTTCCTTATAAAACATCTTTGTTTTTGAACAAGGTGCTTTAGAAGAGAAATCAGGTTGGGGGAACTGAAGGAAGCAATGAAGAGAAGAAATAAACAAGTTGCTAGCAATGTCAAGAGGCTGTGAGTGACGTTACAGCTGCTAAATCAGTTCCCACTGCAATTAGGATAGGGAATAAAATTGGAAGAAAAATCTAAAGAAAAAAAAAGTGCCAAACAACATCCCCTCCCCCCAGTACCACCCTCCTGAAGAAGCCCCCACCCAAGCCACAAAAAATCACCTGTCCAATAATCTAACATCATGCCAAGTATAGCAGCTTTGATTTCCAATTAACAGGCACTAAATTAACCTAAATGCAATGGGTTTTGCAGCTCAAAAGATGCCAGAACTCAAGGGAGAGGGGCATTCAAGTGCAGAAGGATGAGAGGAGGCAAATTGGGGTAAGAAAATTTGTGAGACCACAAGAGGACTTGATATAAAAGTTGTCTATTCAAGGGCTTCCCTGGTGGCGCAGTGGTTAAGAATCCGCCTGCCAATGCAGGGGACATGGGTTCAAGCCCTGGTCTGGGAAGATCCCACGTGCCGCAGAGCAACTAAGCCCGTGTGCCTCAACTACTGAGCCTGCACTCTAGAGCCTGCGAGCCACAACTGCTGAAGCCTGCACTCTAGAGCCCATGAGCCACAACTACTGAAGCCCGCGCGCCTAGAGCCCGTGCTCCGCAACAAGAGAAGCCACTGCGATGAGAAGCCCACGCACCGCAACAAATAGTAGCCCCCGCTCGCCGCAACTAGAGAAAGCCTGCGCACAGCAACGGAAGACCCAACGCAGCCAAAAATAAATAAAATTTTAAAAAAGTTGTCTCTTCAAAAAAGCAAGTTGATCAGTTTGTAAACTAGTATCCATGCTGTCCCCTGAAAATGATGGAAATTTTAAACTAAATATTATAATTTTCAAATCCTTTGCAACTGTTTATTCAAAAGACTTGCAGTCAAAACCATAGAGGCAGTAAAAAGATCGGTGGTTGTGGGGAGGATGGAAGGAAAAAATGAATAGATGGAGCACAGGGGATGTTTAGGGCAGTGAAATCATTCCCTATGATACTGTAATGGTGGATACATGACATTATGCTTTTGGCAAAACCCATAGAACTGTACAACACAAAGACTGAACCGTAATGTAAACCATGGACTTTAGTAAATAATAAAGTACCAGTATTGGTATGTCAATTGTAACAAATGTACCACACTATTGCCAGATGTTAATAATTGGGGAAACTGGGGGTGGGAGGGTGGGGGAGGAAGTATAAAGAAACTCTCTGTACTTTCTGCTCAACTTTCCTTTAAACCCAAAACTGCCCTGAAAATGAAAATCTATTAATTAACAACCCCCCATTTCTGTTTAATGGATAGAATAAATCATTCGTTGATTCATTCAACCAATATGTTTTAGGAGCTACCATATGATAGCATTCCAGGGGCTGAAGGTTAGAGGTCAGCAATGACATGGATAAGGATTTATAAAGACAGTTCTAGTCACTGCTTCAGCGGAAACCAGCATATAATGAGAGAGGGTAGCAGTTGCTAATGGAGCCCCGCCCAAATTCCTTCACTCTTGCCACTTCTGAGCACGGGGGCCTGAAGGTTTTCTCTGGCCTCCAGAGCCCGCTTTGCCATCCATGCAGCAGGCCAGAAGGGCCGAGAAATTAATGCTCCCTTGAGAGTATCGCTCAGCCAACAAATGACAGGAGTTGGTGTACAAATACTCCAGCACCCTGGCCCCTTGTGTGAAATAACTCTGAGGTGTATGTGCTCCACTGGCTCCCAGAGTTCCTCAGTGGACCTGGGTTCAAGTCATAGAAACAACTTGATTATATCCCAATTTTATATATGTTTCAGATTAAGTTCAGGGACATGCCCAAGTGATACTTAATCCTAACCTTTATCTTCAGACTCCAATCCATGCTCTACCAGAAGTGAGAGGATCTCCAATTTCCCCTGTAATTTTAACAATCTAAAATTCTTACATCCAGGCATGTTGAATTCTGATTAATCAAGGTTCTACTTACTTTGGCTCTATTTTATCATCTTTCTGAATATGTGCTAATATGTCCATCAGTATGAGTGATATAATTATGTTAAAATTTGTTGTAATTTAGGTTCCTAGAAATCAAGAACTTTCTACTTTACTTGCTTAGAAAATAGCTTAAGTATGAATAATTGATATTTTTTGAGTACTTACTATGAGCCAGGCACTGTTCCAACTACTTTACGCATACTAACTCATTTAAGTCTCCAAACAACTCTATGAAGTAGATAACATGATGAGGCCCATCTTTCAGATGATGAAAATGGAGGCACAAAGAGGTTTCACATCTTAACCAAGGTCCCACGGTGTGTTAGATTACATTATTTGCTTACAATTTTTCCTTCTTGTCTTGTCCCCTCCCCATGGAAGAAGTATACTTCCCTGTTCCAATGACATAGGCTTTGGCCAATCAAATGTTAGTCTGCATGACACAAGTAGAGGTTTTAGATGTGCCTGCATGGTTTGACTTTCTTTCTTGCACTTCCACCATGAGGGAACATACCCTGAGGATCTTCTCCAGATTGAAGAGGGATGTGAAACAGACCAGAACCCAACCTACAGCCTGGAACCAAGCCAAGCTGACCTCAGCTGAACCCAACAGAGTCGTAGTCAATCCACTGGCTTGCAAGTGAGAAAAATAAGGGAGATTTGATAGTTATTTATTACACAGCTTTATGTCAGCAAAATCATGACTAATACACACAGCTAAAAGGAGGAACAACCAGAATTCAAACTGCATAACCTACATTTGATTTGGACTGCTTCAAATCAATTTGAACCATTGCTCTAAAAGCACTCAGTTCACAGGTATTTGACCTGGAATGCAGGCTACCTGTGCTCCAAGTATTGAATCTTGAAGGCATGTCTAAGATATAAAGAGGATGATACTGCTACTATAAAGAGCAACTCAAGGCAGACAGCCTTACACTTATTTAGACTTGCTCTAACTCCACTAAAAATAACTCATGGATTTTGCTCTTGGGGGCCACAGAGCCCAATTCAATATATTCTGTAAACTGACTCAGACAAAGAGATGTGTAGTCAATATCTTCCCTTAGATTTACTAATAGCTTTATTTTTCTTTTGTAATGGAATCATAAACTTGGGCAAGATATCCTGTTTTTATGATGCTGCACAAAAGACATATGAAGTCTCGTAATGGTTCTTCCAAGCTATTTCTTCCTCCACTAGCACCTGAAACAATGCGATGAATTGTGTTTGATTCCACGTGGCAACGATAAAGGTCAGCACTTCTCTCGGCCTGCTAGTCTGACATGGCTCACCTGCGTAGGGCCAAGTCGGATGGTGCCTTTACTCCTAGATGGCATCCCTGCCATGCTTATACGCCTGGCTCAACATTCCATAAGTCTTAGGTAATCAGGAATGTAAATCTATTCATTCACTCAGTAAATATTTATTGAGCATTTGCAGGATGAGGCACTGTGCTACGCAGGCACTGAAATGCAATTTGCTGTTTCTTCTACACCATAAACAGGTGACAAAAGAGAATGCAAAATTGAGATGTGGTTAGAGTGAGCCTGTAAAGTTTTCCTGTCTCTTTCTTTCCCTCTTATGAGTCTTGGTGTTGTTTCCCCTAACCCCCTTTCCTAGCCCTGTCCGACCTCTGGCTACCCCATTTCACTTCCACTCTACACACTTATGCCCTTTATACAGGCAGGGGGTCTTTTACATACCCCCTTGAGTAATATCATTTCCCCCTTTATGTGTGAATCAAACTGCCTTGACTCCAGTTCAGGAATCTGACATTTAGGGACAGCTGATATTTCTGGCATATGTAGATAGGGCATTGCCATTGGTGGGAACGAAGCTGCTGTTGACAATGTTCCAGGGTATAGAGGCGTAGAGCACGGTGTGGCTTTGGTATGCTCCGGCTGCCTTAACCTCTATGAGCCTCAGTCCCCTCACTTGTAAAATGAACACACACACATGCACGCACACACACACACACACACACACATACAACCACCTGAATGTTCCCCAACAAAAGACAAGTTAAAGAAAATATGGAATATACATACTCTGGGGTTCTATGTAGCCATTTTTAAAATGAGGTAGATTTATATGAAGTCACATGGAGAGAGAACTGTAAGTTATTATTAAGAATGAAAAGCAAGTCAACATATGCACAATACCATTTATAACACAAAACATATATATTATTAGGGCTTACTACAGTCAAGACCAGTGCTGAGCACTCCTCATGTGTGGTCATAATTAATTTTCATAATAATTCTGCATGTTAGATACTATTATTTTACCCCCACGCCCACCCCCCCCACCCCACACATATTTCAGGTGATAAAATGGGAGTCTTATCTATTTACTAGATAAGACTAGTAAATGTTGGGAAAAGGATTTGAACTCCAGACCCTCTATGTCCCTTGAGGTAGAATTCTCCTGCAGAGAAAATGGAGGAAAAAAGAGTGAAGCACCATTCCTAGCCTTCTTCCTACTTATAGACTTTTAGTCCCTCCAGAACAGTGTTTTCTTATTGTGTAGAACTTTTACTACTCGAAGTAGGAGAGAGAATTTCAGGGATGGCTTTGGCCGGCCTCACGCCCACTATCTGATAACATTAAGCCACATAGTGAGAGCATTATTCCCTGTTGAATTTTTTTAATCCTCTGATTACATCACTACCAAATTTTCAACACAGGGCTGGTCTTTAACACCCTCTAACACTTACTGATATCTTTTTTTTTTTTTTTTTTTTTACAGAAAGCTAACCTCAAGCTCCGAGCAGGCAAGTGTTACCTAGTTAGACTTCAGTAAAATTGTGCTGTTTTCATTGTATTTATATCTATGGTTATCTTCTATTTAAGGCAAGTGATACAGAGTACTTATTGTAATCATAAAGTGTTTTCTCTTTTAGGGAAATGTACTTAAGACTTTTCTTCATTTAAGTGTGTTAATTTAAAGAAAAATATTAACTAGTAGGATAAGTGGTATACAAATATAACAAAAGTCAGTACTTATGTAACTAAAATATTAAATACTTCACTGTGCTAAATAATAAAGCAAATTGCCCAAATAACCATGAAACTGACCTTACCAGTCTACACACACCAACCATTTATCAACCAATTGATGCCAATAAGATAACACAAATAATATTTATTTTTGTAGAAATAGAAATTGAACAATAAAATGTAACTTTAGTTTATACTGCTACTCAGTAAGGAACTTCAAGAAAAATGTAGTTAAGAACATAATAACTCATGCTTATTTATCACCTAATACAAGCCAGGCACTATTCTAAGTATTTTACATATATTAAGTATCAACAACACTGGGTACCATTATCTCCATTCCACCAATGAGGAAACCGAGATACACAGAAGTTCAATAACATGTCCAAGGTCACATAGATTATAAGTCGTACTCCAAAGTCTATGCTCCCAATCATTATTCTATACTACTTCTTTTTTTAAATTTATTTATTTATTTATTTATTTTTGGCTGTATTGAGTCTTCTCTGCTGCACGCAGGCTTTCTCTAGTTGTGGCGAGCCAGGGCTACCCTTCGTTGCAGTGCCTGGGCTTCTCATTGCGATGGCTTCTCTTGTTGCGGAGCACGGGCTCTAGGCACGTGGGCTTCAGTAGTTGTGGCATTCAGGCTCAGTGGTTGTGGCTCACGGGCTCTAGAGCGCAGGCTCAGTAGCTGTGGCTCACAGGCTTAGTTGCTCCGCAGCATGTGGGATCTTCCCGGACCAGGGCTTGAACCTGTGTCCCCTGCATTGGCAGGCGGATTCTTAACCACTGCACCACCAGGGAAGTCCCATACTACTTCTCGATAATAAAATTATTCTAAGTATTTATGCAAATTCTTATACGTCTTTCTAAATGCTCACTGGGACTCCAAAAACTGAATCCCAACTTTCAGCTGACATATCAATCATTATCTTGCCACCCATATTTTCTTCTTAGAAAACCTGCTTCATCTTCCACCATAGAAGTGTCATGGCAACCTCGTCCTAGTCACAGGTTTTTGGACCAGGGGTTTGCACCTGACTTTCTCCTCGGAATTCAGAAGTGGAACACTATGAAACTTAATTCAGAAATTGGGACACTGAGAGCCTGAATCTTAGAAATAAAATCAAATAGAGACAGGGCAGGAGTCAGTGCCATGACAAGCAAACACCACACGTGAACTGAAGTTCTGGAGGTGTGAAAAAGCCACAAAAGATAGGATCAAGCAACCCCGTCAAGAGAAGAAATTGTGCTGTGGCTCCACAAGAGTGGGCAAGCCCTCTATGGTGCATGACGTCCCAGTTCCCATTCCTGTGGGGCCTGGCTATAATCCAGTTCTTATCCTCCAGTGCCCATGAGATTGTAGCATTTAATGTTACAATAAATCCTGCTTCACTTCAAGCTAGTGTGATTAGATTTCTATCTCTTGCTATCAAACATGCCTAAACGGGAATAAAGTTGCATGCAATTGATCTTGAGAGAAAATGTGGAGGGATGGTAGGATCACTCCCCAGTGATAATAAGGTGCCCCCAGTCCCAAGATGGAAAAATGGTAGTCCACGCAGTGGTGGCAAAGCAACCCCTTAAGTTATAGGCAGCTGGGGACTTCCCTGGAAGTCCAGTGGTTCAGACTCCAAGCTCCCAATAGGGGGACATGGGTTTGATCGCTGGTCGGGGAATTAAGATCCCACATGCCACATGGCGCAGCCAAAAATAAAAGTTATAGACAGCTGTCTCAAGGGTCTCTGAGTGGGCGGCCATCAAGGAGGAGGATTTGCAGGACTTGGTAGCCAAATATAAGGATGTCTGAGTGAGTTGGTTATTACATCTGGTGGCTTAAGTAAAGAATATCAAGAAAGAGACAAATTCTTTCCAGGATGCCCAGCTGAAGGAAGATAAGGAAAAGCAAGGCCCTTAAGTAATTTTCATGGGCTGCTCTACCTGTCTGTAATAGTTTGTCCCAGAGTAGTACTGGAAACTCCCTAAGTTTAAAATGGTTTCAGTAGGAAACTATATCAGAGAGTGATGCTTTGGAAAATTGTTAGTAGGTCTGACACTCATAAATAAATCATCTTGCAGAGATTATTTAAATTATACATCATTGCTAATGATTATTCAGGTGTAATGAGTTTAATTGATTACAAGAGTGTTTTTTTTTAAGATGATGTAATAACTGCCAGTGTTAGTTTGTTGTTTGAAGTGCTCACTAGTGGGAATGATTTAAAATTTTAAAGCATCTGATTTGCATAAGTTGTGAGAGATATTTTAAAATATGTAAACAGGATTGGTGCTCTCCCGTAACCCTGAATCACCCTATCTGTCACTGTAAGACAAGGCTTTGGTTAATGCTCAAAAGCTCCTATTTTGAGGCAGTTACCTCAGGCAAATTCATAAAGGTCAGTTAGTTATTGGTTCTTTTCTCCCCCCAACCGAAGGGGAAATAAAAGAAGAAGAAAGAAAAGAAAAGAAATCTTGCCACCAAGCAGTCCTCAGCCAATTGAGGTCAAGCTGACATCCCCCAGATGCAGTGAACCATTACATAAGTCTGGCTTCCACGTTTCTACCTCCCCAATCCACCATGGACCAACTTGGAGAGCCAGGGGTAGTCAAAACAACATTTATGTGTGGTAGTCAGGGAGGTGTGCTGCTCAGAGCTCCCTTCAAGAAAGAACTTGCCATTCAGTGCCAAGGAGCTCAATCAGCTGACAGCCTTCAGCTATAATGTCTTCAGGATCCACCTCAGCTTTGGAGCTGAGGGCAAGTTCTTCTCAGGCAGCCCCAGCCAGTGACTCAGCACAAAAGAGGTCCAGGGACTGGCCATTTCTGCCCAACGCGAGACTCTTCTAATGGCAGTCTTTGCTCCAGAGCAAAGACTCTGCATTTCAATCTGCAAAGTGTCCCTGCCCAATCCTGTTTCAGCCCCCTTTTTATCCTTCATAAGCTTTACCCCGAATAAACCTATTACACTCCTAATTCCATTTCCATGTTGACTTCGAAGAGGACCTTTGATGATTTCACTTTTGGCTGCTGCCACCCCTGAACCAAGACCAACACAATTTTCATGAGGAGTTGTTAGACTGAAAAGGAACTTGGCTAAAAGAGTTCATAAAGACTTCCACTACTGATTTGAAGCCATAACCGATGCAACATGCTGGCCATCTGAGTCTACTGGGACCCAAATGAGGAGACAGTTGTGAGCCTAGCTGGATGCAGTTGTGAGACAAGCAGAACAGCACTATCTGGCTTCTATGCCGTGCTGGGTTCCTTGGGTTAAAATTAATGCCCTAATTTGAAAAGACTCAAATCTTGGTCATAGGAATGGGAATGTTATGGAGGAGCCAAAGGAATTGAAGAAGTCTGAACCTGGGACTCCTCTAAAAGCTGGAGTCCTCCAAGCTAGACAAATGTGATGACCCCTCCGAACATAAGGCCAAACCTGAGATGCAGCTGGGCTGGTTACAAGCAAAGACCAATGAAGCCCCACCCTTATGTCAAGTCCCAAGTCAGGCAGAGAAAACATAACAAGGAAGAAAAAAACCCCTGCCCTCATGGAGCGTGCATTCTGGTGAAGGTGGGGAGAGACAGATAATAAAAGGTGAAGTATACGTTAAATGGTTATAAATGCTGTGGAAAAAAATTAAGCAGAAAAGGGGGATAGACTGTAGGAACAGGACTGCAATTTAAAATAGAGTGTCAAGGAGATAGCTTCAAGATGGCAGAGGAGTAAGACATGGAGATCACCTTCCTCCCCACAAATACATCAGAAATACATCTACATGTGGAACAACTCCTACAGAACACCTACTGAACGCTGGCAGAAGACCTCAGACTTCCCAAAAGGCAAGAAACTCCCCACATACCTGGGTAGGGCAAAAGAAAAAAGAAAAAACAGAGACAAAAGAATAGGGATGGGACTTGCACCTCTGGGAGGGAGCTGTGAAGGAGGAAAGGTTTCCACACACTAGGAAGCCTCTTCACTGGCAGAGACAGGGGGTGGCAGGAGGGAAGCTTCGGAGCCATGGAAGAGGCGCAGCAACAAGGGTGCAGAGGGCAAAGCGGAGAGATTCCCGCACAGAGGAGCGGTGCCGACCAGCACTCACCAGCCCGAGAGGCTTGTCTGCTCACCCGCCGGGGCGGGCCGGGGCTGGGAGCTGAGGCTCGGGCTTCGGTCGGACCCCAGGGAGAGGACCGGGGTTGGCTGCGTGAACACAGCCTGAAGGGGGCTAGTGCACCACAGCTAGCCGGGAGGGAATCAGGGAAAAACTCTGGACCTGCCTAAGAGGAAAGAGACCATTGTTTCAGGGTGTGCGAGGAGAGGGGATTCAGAGCACCACCTAAACGAGCTCCAGAGACGGGCGCGAGCCGCGGATATCAGCGCGGACACCAGAGACGGGTGTGAAACGCTAAGGCTGCTGCTGCCGCCACCAAGAAGCCTGTGTGCAAGCACAGGTCACTGTCCACACCTCCCCTCCCGGGAGCCTGTGCAGCCTGCCACTGCCAGCGTCCCGTGATCCAGGGACAACTTACCCGGGAGAACATACAGTGCTCCTCAGGCTGCTGCAACGTCACACTGGCCTCTGCTGCCGCAGGCTCGCCCCGCATTCCGTACCCCTCCCTCCCCAGGCCTGAGTGAGCCAGAACCCCCTAATCAGCTGCTCCTTTAACCCCGTCCTGTCTGGGCAGGGAACAGCTGCCCTTAGGCAACCTAAACGCAGAGGCGGGGCCAAATCCAAAGCTGAATCCCAGGAGCTGTGCGAACAAAGAAGAGAAAGGGAAATCTCTCCCAGCAGCCTCAGGAGCAGCAGATGAAACCTCCACAATCAACTTGATGTACCTGCATCTGTGGAATACCTGAATAGACAACAAATCATCCCAAAATTTAGGTGGTGGACTTTGGGAACAACTGTAGACTTGGGGTTTGCTTTCTGCATCTAATTTGTTTCTGGTTTTATCTTATTTAGAGCTTATTATCATTTGTAGATATGGTTATTGATTTGGTTGCTCTCTTCCTTTTTTTAAAAAATATATATATATATATTTCCTTTTTCTCCTTTTGTGACTGTGTATGTGTATGCTTCTTTGTGTGATTTTTGTCTCTATAGGTTTGCATTTACCATTTGTCCTAGGGTTCTGTCTGTTTTTTTGTTTATTTGTTTGTTTTTTAGTATAGTTTTTAGCGCTTGTTATCATTGGTGGATTTCGTTTTTGGTTTGGTTGCTCTCTTCTTTCTTTCTTTCTTCTTTTTACTACTTTAAAATTTTTTTATTCTTAATATATTTTTATTTTTTATTTTAATAACTTTCTTCCTTCCTTCTTTCCTTCCTTCCTTCCTTTCTTTCTGAGGGGATGGAAAAAGATATTCCATGCAAATGGAAATCAAAAGAAAGCTGGAGTAGCATTCTCATATCAGACAAAATAGACTTTAAAATAAAAACTATCACAAGAGACATACATAATGATCAAGGGATCAATCCAAGAAGAAGATATAACAACTGTAAATATTTATGCACCCAACATAGGAGCACCTCAATGCATAAGGCAAATGCTAACAGCCATAAAATGAGAAATTGACAGTAACACAATCACAGTAGGGGACTTTAACACCCCACTTTCACCAATAGACAGATCATCCAAAATGAAAATAAATAAGGAAACACAAGCTTTAAAGGACACATTAAACAAGGTGGACTTAATTGATATTTAAGGACATTCCATCCAAAACAACAGAATACACTTTCTTCTCCAGTGCTCATGGAACATTCTTCAGGATAGATCATATCTTGGGTCACAAATCAAGCCTCAGTAAATTTAAGAAAATTGAAATCGTATCAAGTATCTTTTCCGACCACAACGCTATGAGACTAGATATCAATTACAGGAAAAGATCTGTAAAAAATACAAACACATGGAGGCTAAACAATACACTACTAAATAAAAAAGAGATCACTGAGGAAATCAAAAAATACCTAGAAACAAATGACAATGAAAACACGATGACCCAAAACCTATGGGATGCAGCAAAAGCAGTGCTAAGAGGGAAGTTTATAGCAATACAATCCTACCTCAAGAAAAAGAAACATCTCAAATAAACAACCTAACCTTACACCTAAAGCAATTAGAGAAAGAAGAACAAAAAAACCCCAAAGTTATCAGAAGGAAAGAAATCATAAAGATCAGATCAGAAATAAATGAAAAAGAAATGAAGGAAACAATAGCTAAGATCAATACAACTAAAAGCTGGTTCCTTGACAAGATAAACAAAATTGATAAACCATTAGCCAGACTCATCAAGAAAAAAAGGGAGAAGACTCAAATCAATAGAATTAGAAATGAAAAGGGGGAAGTAACAACTGACACTGAGAAATACAAAGGATCATGAGAGATTACAGGCAATTACATGACGATAACATGGACAACCTGGAAGAAATGGACAAATTCTTAGAAAAGCACAACCTCCCGAGACTGAACCAGGAAGAAATAGATAATATAAACAGACCAATCACAAGCACTGAAATTGAAACTGTGATTAAAAATCTTCCAAGTAACAAAAGCCCAGGACCAGATGGATTCACAGGCGAATTCTATCAAACATTCAGAGAAGAGCTAACACCCGTCCTTCTCAAACTCTTCCAAAATATAGCAGAGGGAGGAACACTCCCCAACTCATTCTACGAGGCCACCATCACCCTGATACCAAAACCAGACAGAGATGTCACAAAAAAAGAAAACTACAGACCAATATCACTGATGAACATAGATGCAAAAATCCTCAACAAAATACTAGCAAACAGAATCCAATAGCACATTAAAAGGATCATACACCATGATCAAGTGGGGTTTATCCCAGGAATGCAAGCATTCTGCAATATACGCAAATCAATCAACGTGATACATCATATTAACAAATTGAAGGAGAAAAACCATATGATCATCTCAATAGATGCAGAAAAAGCTTTCGACAAATTAAACACCCATTTATGATAAAAACTCTCCAGAAAGTAGGTATAGAGGGAACTTACCTCAACATAATAAAGGCCATATATATGACAAACCCACAGCCAACATCGTTCTCAATGGTGAAAAACTGAAACCATTTCCACTAAGATCAGGAACAAGACAAGGTTGCCCACTCTCACCACTATTATTCAACATAGTTTTGGAAGTTTCAGCCACAGCAGTCAGAGAAGAAAAAGAAATAAAATGAATCCAAATCAGAAAAGAAGAAGTAGAACTGTCACTGTTTGCAGATGACATGATACTATACATAGAGAATCCTAAAGATGCTACCAGAAAACTACTAGAGCTAATCAATGAATTTGGTAAAGTAGCAGGATATAAAATTAATGCACAGAAATCTCTTGCATTCCTATACACTAATGATGAAAAATCTGAAAGAGAAATTAAGGAAACACTCCCATTTACCATTGCAACAAAAAGAATAAAATACCTAGGAATAAACCTACCTAGGGAGACAAAAGACCTGTATGCAGAAAACTATAAGACACTGATGAAAGAAATTAAAGATGGTACAAACAGAGGGAGATATACCATGTTTTTGGATTGGAGGAATCAATATTGTGAAAATGACTATATTACCCAAAGCAATCTACAGATTCAATGCAATCATTATCAAACTACCAATGGCATTTTTCACAGAACTAGAACAAAAAAGTTCACAATTTGTATGGAAACACAAAAGACCCCGAATAGCCAAAGCAATCTTGAGAAAGAAAAACGGAACTGGAGGAATCAGGCTCCCTGACTTCAGACGATACTACAAAGCTACAGTCATCAAGACAGTATGGTACTGGCACAAAAATAGAAATATAGATCAGTGGAACAGGATAGAAAGCCCAGAGGTAAGCCCATGCACATATGGTCACATTATCGTGGATAAAGGAGTTAAGAATATACAATGGAGAAAAGACAGCCTCTTCAATAAGTGGTGCTGGGAAAACTGGACAGCTACATGTAAAAGAATGAAATTAGAACACTCCCTAACACCATACATGAAAATAAACTCAAAATGGATTAAAGACCTAAATGTAAGGCCAGACACTATAAAACCCTTAGAGGAAAACATAGGCAGAACACTGTATGACATACATCACAGCAGGATCCTTTTTGACCCACCTCCTTGAGAAATGGAAATAAAAACAAAAATAAAGAAATGGGACCTAATGAAATTTAAAAACTTTTGCACAGCAAAGGAAACCATAAACAAGACAAAAAGACAACCCTCAGAATGGGAGAAAATATTTGCAAATGAAGCACCTGACAAAGTATTAATCTCCAAAATATACAGGCAGCTCATGCAGCTCAATATCAAAAAAACAAACAACCCAATCCAAAAATGGGCAGAAGACCTAACTAGACATTTCTCCAAAGAGAATATACAGATTGCCAACAAACACATGAAAGGATGCTCAACATCACTAATCATTAGAGAAATGAAAACCAAAGCTACAATGAGGTATCATCTCACACTGGTCAGAATGGCCATCATCAAAAAATCTAGAAATAATAAATGCTGGAGAGGGTGTGGAGAAAAGGGAACACTCTTGCACTGTTGGTGGGAATGTAAATTGATACAGCCACTATGGAGAACAGTATAGAGGTTCCTTAACAAACTAAAAATAGAACTACCATATGACCCAGCAATCCCACTACTGGGCATATACCCTGAGAAAACCATAATTCAAAAAGAGTCATGTACCCCAATGTTCATTGCAGCACTATTTACAATAGCCAGGACATGGAAGCAACCTAAGTGTCCATCGACAGATGAATGGATAAAGAAGATGTGGCACATGTATACAATGGAATATTACTTAGCCATAAAAAGAAACGAAATTGAGTTATTTGTAGTTAGGTGGATGGACCTAGAGTCTGTCATACAGAGTGAAGTAACTCAGAAAGAGAAAAACACATACAGTATGCTAACACATATATATGGAATCTAAAAAAAAAAAAAAAAGGTCATGAAGAACCTAGGGGCAAGACAGGAATAAAGAACCAGACCTACTAGAGAATGGACTTGAGGACACGGGGAGGGGCAAGGGTAAGCTGGGATGCAGTGAGAGAGTGGCATGGACATATATACACTACCAAATGTAAAATAGATAGCTAGTGGGAAGCAGCCGCCTAGCACAGGGAGATCAGCTCGGTGCTTTGTGACCACCTAGAGGGGTGGGATGGGGAGGGTGGGAGGGAGGGAGATGCAAGAGGGAAGAGATATGGGAATATATGTATACGTGTAACTGATTCACTTTGTTGTAAAGCAGAAGCTAGCACACCATTGTAAAGCAATTATACTTCAATAAAGATGTTAAAAAAAAATTAGGAGATAAAATTGAATGTATTGCACTGTGCCTGCTACTTAGTAAATATATATTTGTTGAATAAAAAAATTAAAAAGTAAAATAGAGTGTCAGGGAAGGCCTCTCTGATAAGGTGTCATTTGAATAGGAGGTAATGGAAGTAAGCCTTGCACATGTAAAAACGAAAAGCATTCCAGGCAGAAAGAAGAGAATTTGCAAAGACCCTGAGATGGAAACATGCTTAGCATATCTGGCAAACATCCAGAGGCCAGTATTGCTGGGGAAAAATGTCAAAGGGGGAGAGTGATAGGACATAAGGGCAGAGAAGTAGCTAAATCAGGTCATGTAGGGCCTTGTAGGCCACTATGGGGAGTTTGCCAAGAGAGAGGAGCCATTGAAGGATTATTATCAGAGGAGTGACATGATATGGCTTATTTTAATAGGTTCACTCTGACTGCTATGTGGATGATAGACCATAGAGGAGCTTGAGTAGAAGCAGGGAGGCCAGTGAGAGGCTACTGCACCAATCCAGGAGTGAAATGATAAAAAGATAATGGCTTGGAACACATGGGGTAGCAGTAGAGGTGAAAAGCTATGGTTGGATTCTGGATACATTTTGATGTAGGAATCTGACTTGGAAACTGGGCTGCTCCAGTGGTCAAACTGGTCAAAGTGGGTCTGGCTTAAACTGGACTAGGTCCATTGTGAGGCCTCAGATGAATTAAAATTTGTTTTAAGGCTGAACAAGAGGTTAAATTTACCACAGATAATGTTTGCATTAAAAAAAACCTGTTTTTGAAGTGTAGTTGATTTATGATGTGTTCATTTCTGGTGTACAGTACAGTGATTCAGTTGTACATATATATACATTCTTCTTCACATTCTTTTCCATTATGGCTTATCACAGGATAATGAATATAGTTCCCTGTGCTATACAGTAGGACCTTGGTTTTTATCCATCCTATATATATAATAGCTTACATCTGTTAACCACAAACTCCCAATCCATCCCTCCCACCCCCACCACAAGTCTGTTCTTTCTGTACCACAGATAATCTTGAATTACAGTGGTTGCAGTGGAGAAATTTGAACCATTTTAGTTTTAATTTATTCTTATTCTTGATACAGCTTCACAGAAACACCACATACCTTCTTCTAAAACAAATTATGGGCTGCCCAAGCTGCGAGCGGCCGGCGTACCCGGCGCGCACGGTGCATATACGGCACGCACGGCGCGTAAACGGCACGCACGGCGCGTAAACGGCACGCACAGTGCGTAGCGCATAGGACGCGCATTCCCGCGCGCTGGCTCCGGAAGAGCCAGCCTCTGCTCTGAGGAGCGTCTTTCGCGTCTCGGTTAGCTGCCAGGCACTGACGTGGAGACACCGAGAGCTGGGCACTACACAAACAACTAATTCCTTGTCAGAGACGGATACTGGAGTTGGCCGAAAGGCAAGCTGTGTAAGCTCTGGGAGGCAGAAGAGAAGCAGCGGTCATGATATTCTGAAGGTTATGGTTGCACCCTGCGGGCGGCTGGGTGCCACTTTGCTCTGGCTCTTCCCTCCTTCCTAATGCTGGCCTTGACCATGAAAAACGACCTCAGGCCTCCATCAGACGCTTTGCTGACAGCTCAGAGGTGGCCGCCATGAAGAGCCAACAACCTTCCAGAGACTTCGTCGTCCCATTCCAGCAGCGGGACATGCTGACTTCCTGTGAGTTCTGACACGTTTGTGACTTTTTTCTGCTCCTTCAACTACATGTTTTGGACCTTTATCTTCCCAGCTCTTCCCACAATTGTTTTTTTTTAAATTACTTAATTAATTTATTTTTGGCTGTGTTGGTTCTTTGTTGCTGCACGTGGGCTTTCTCTAGTTGCGGCGAGCGGGTGCTTTTTTTTTTTAACATCTTTATTGGAGTATAATTGCTTTACAGAGGTGTGTGTGTTTCTGCTTTATAACAAAGTGAATGAGCTATACATGTACATATATCCCCATATCTCCTCCCTATTGCGTCTCCCTCCCACCCTCCCTATCCCACCCCTCTAGGTGGTCACAAAGCACCGAGCTGATCTCCCTGTGCTATGTGGCTGCTTCCCACTAGCTATCTATTTTACGTTTGGTAGTGTATATATGTCCATGCCACTCGCTCACTTCGTCCCAGCTTACCCTTGCCCCTCCCCGTGTCCTCAAGTCCATTCTCTATGTATGCGTCTTTATTCCTGTCCTGCCCCTAGGTTCTTCAGAACTTTTTTTTTTTACATTCCATATATATGTGTTAGCGTACAGTATGTGTTTTTCTCTTTCTGAGTTACTTCACTCTGTATGACAGTCTCTAGGTCCATCCACCTCACTACAAATGACTCAACTTTGTTTCCTTTTATGGCTGAGTAATATTCCATTGTATATATGTGCCACATCTTCTTTATCCATTCATCTGTCGACGGACACTTAGGTTGCTTCCATGTCCTGGCTATTGTAAATAGAGCTGCAGTGAACATTGTTGTACATGACTCTTTTTGAATTATGGTTTTCTCAGGGTATATGCCCAGTAGGGGGATTGCTGGATTGTATGGTAGTTCTATTTTTAGTTTTGTGGGGTTTTTTTTAAACGTTTTTATTGGAGTATAATTGCTTTACAATGGTGTGTTAGTTTCTGCTTTATAACAAAGTGAATCAGCTATACATATACATATATCCCCATATCTCCTCCCTCTGGCGTCTCCCTCCCACCCTCCCTATCCCACCCCTCTAGGTGGTCACAAAGCACTGAGCTGATCTCCCTGTGCTATGTGGCTGCTTCCCACTAGCTGTCTGTTTTACATTTGGTAGTGTATATATGTCCATGCCACTCTCTCACTTCGTCCCAGCTTACCCTTCCCCCTCCCCGTGTCCTCAAGTCCATTCTCTACGTCTGCATCTTTATTCCTGTCCTGCCACTAGGTTCTTCAGAACCATTTTTTTTTTTAGATTCTATACATATGTGTCAGCATACAGTATTTGTCTCTTTCTGACTTACTTCACTCTGTATGACAGTCCCTAGGCCCATCCACCTCACTACAGGTAACTCAGTTTCATTTCTTTTTATGGCTGAGTAATATTCCATTGTATATATGTGCCACATCTTTGTCCATTCATCTGTCGATGCACACTTACGTTGCTTCCATGTCCTGGCTATTGTAAATAGAGCTGCGGTGAACATTGTGGTACATAGGGGCTACTGTTTGTTGCGGTGTGCGGGCTTCTCATTGCAGTGGCTTTTCTTGTTGCGGAACATGGGCTCTAGGCATGCAGGCTTCAGTAGTTGTGGCATGTGGGCTCAGTAGTTGTGGTTCGTGGGCTTCAGTAGTTGTGGCACGTGGGCTCAGTAGTTGTGGCTTGTGGGCTGTAGAGTGCAGGCTCAGTAGTTGTGGCACACGGGCTTAGTTGCTCTGAGGCATGTGGGATTTTCCCGGACCAGGGCTTGAACCCGTGTCCCCTGCATTGGCAGGCGGATTCTTAACCACTGCACCACCAGGGAAGCCCCCCACAATTGTTTTAAAACTGTTGTTGAGGTGAGAGAGAGCCAACATGGCAGAAAAGGACCTTGACCTCACCTCCTCTCACTAACACACCAAAATCACAACTAACTGCTGAACAACCATTTCCCAGACTAGCAGAGGTAAGTTTGATGGGTCCCTAGAGCAAGGAGATCTGTGCCCAGCTTCTCAGCAATGCCCTTGGGGAAGGAGCAAGAACCAAGAGAGGAATGGGTGCCATTTGGTCAGGACCAGTGTGACTGTCAGTGTAGACCAATCACAGAGGACCAGATGGACACCCACACACATGCACACAAACAGTACCTTGACCCTGGGTAAGATCGCAGACATGGATGACAGCCCTAGGGAAGGGAAACCCCAAAACGACTGAAGTGACATTTTAGAAAAATGTAAAGGTCATTTTTAAAAAATTGGAGTATAGTTGATCTACAATGTTGTGTTAGTTTCAGGTGTACAGCAAACTGATTCAGTTATACATGTGTATATTCTTTTTTATATTCCTTTCCATTATGGTTTAATCGCAGGATATTGAATATAGTTTTTTTTTTTAATTGAAGTATAGTTGATTTACAATGTTAGTTTCTGGTGTACAGTAAAGTGATTCAGATATATATATATATACACATATATATCTATATCTATATATATGTATATTCTTTTTCAGATTCTCTTCCCTTATAGGTTATTACAAACTATTGAGTATAGTTCCCTGTGCTATACAGTAGGTTATTGTTGGTTATCTATTTTATGTATAGTAGTGTGTATATGTTAATGCCAAACTCTTAATTTATCTCCCCTCCTTCCGCTTTAGCAACCATAAGTTTGTTTTCTATGTCTGTGAGTCCGTTTCTGTTTCGTAAATAAGATTGTGTCATATTTTAGATTCCACTATAAGCGATATCATATCATATTTGTCTTTCTCTGACTTACTTCACTTAGTATGATAATCTCTAGGTCCCTTCATGTTGCTGCAAATGGCATTATTTCATTCTTTTTTATGGCTGAGTAGTATTCCATTGTATCAATACACCACATCTTCTTTATCCATTCATCTGTCAATGGACATTAGGTTGCTTCCATGTCTTGGCTATTGTGAATAGTGCTGCTATGAACATTGGGGTGCATGTATGTAAAGGTCATTCCTTGCACCCATGGGTTTGTGGAATGAGATTTATTAATGCCACATCCTTGCTTTATCAAAGATGCATTTATATACAGCTTAGCTTTCATGTCATATACAGTTGATTCTAACCTAATAATTTAAAACTGGACCCCCATATATGGTGGTGACAAAAGTTTATACTTTATGATTACATATATTCCTGTAATAACCCGGTGAGATAAAAAGAATATGTATTACTCCCACCACCATCCCATTTTATAGGTGAAAAAACTAATTCAGAGAGGTCAAATGAATGAACAAAAGTCACACAGCTATGCTAGAGGCAGAGTTGATCTTCTGACACATAATCGCATAAAATCTTTATGTAATACCATGCTACCTCATTTAATCAAAATGTTGATTTTTAAGAACATTCCAGGGGCTTCCCTTGTAGCACAGTGGTTAAGAATCTGCCTCCCAGTGCAGGGGACACGGGTTCGAGCCCTGGTCTGGGAAGATCCCACATGCCGCAGAGCAACTAAGCCAGTGTGCCACAACTATTGAGCCTACATGCCACAATTACTGAAGCCAGTGCATTTAGAGCCTGTGCTCTGCAACAAGAGAAGCCAGCGCAATGAGAAGCCCGCGCACCGCAATGAAGAGTAGCCCCCACTCGCCGCAACTAGAGAAAGCCTGAGCGCAGCAATGATGACCCAACGCAGCCAATAAATAAATAAATTAATTAAAAAAAAAAGAACATTCCATTTCCTGACCACGTTAAACAACTACAAGTTTTCTGTGTTTTGGATCAATTTTTCCCAGCAAAGTTAATTTGCATTTTTCAAAATTCAGTTACAATTTTCAAATATCCTTTATAGAATTGATGCCACATTATTTGCTAATTGTTGCCTAATTGTTGAATTTTCTTGTCTGTTGGTACAACTAAACTTTTCTTTTTCTTTTGGATGAGACACATTCTGCTAAAATTACCTGCTGTTGTTTGTGATTCTGGTGGTGACGCTGCCAGCTGGAGAAAAGGGGTGGCAGCTTGAGTGAAATTCTCATGTTTGATATCTTCAAAGTGGAGCCTGCAATTACTTCCCTCCGTTTTAAATTTTATAACACAGTGGGGCTCCTCAGATTGTACAGTGTGGTCCTGAGGTTTTTGATGTTTCCCCAAATTCTGAGACTTGTTTTATAATCATGACTGCATAAAAACTCTCAGTGGCTTAGCAGAGTTACATGGTTACAAAGGAAGCTCACTTCCATAAAATACTCATGTAATAAAAAAATCTTTTCTTTGGTATTCAGCTATGTTAATGCCAACGAGAAGATGACCCCATGTTAGTCCTTTACCATAAAGTTGTATATTGTTATTATGACAGAATTCCAAAAGCGTTTGTCAAAAATAAAAATAGACCACTTCATTTCTTTCTTTTTTTTTCACTTCATTTCTTTCTAACATCTTCACATAGAGGGACAAAAGGGGACCAAAGTACTAGATAGAAATGATTTTGTAAATACCAACATTGATCAGTGACTATTTGAACAATATGAAAAGAAGCCAGTATAATAAAAGACCTGTTGTGTCTATTTCTCCGTTTTAATCCCAAAAGCAAGCATGTGGTTTACAATGAAAACCAGCTTCACTGGGAGTATGATTGTAAAAGATAGAAGCGTGATGGTCTGGAGCAGAGAATTCTGGGCCAAGAGGGCAGCCATGAGGGCTGCTGGCCCAGTTTTGTTGCTGGCTTGTCAGCAAATCATTAACCTCTTTATGTGTAAGAGTCTTATTTGTGAAATGAAGATCCCTCCACCTGTTCTTAATCAAGTGTTAATGGATGTTAGGAGGATTAATTGTTCAATCCCTTGAGTTCCAAAGGGGAAAATGAGGTGTGGAGGCAGCAGCTGTAGTCTCTTATCTAGATGCTGTCTTATAGAGCACTATAGGAGCAGGCTGCCTGTGCTTTGACACTTTAGTTCCCTTATTTAGGAAAGTCAAGCTATTAAAAATGAATTTTTAAACAATCAGTAGTTTTAGAATAAAAGTAATAAGCATAAGCACCTTTTTAACACTGTATTAGAAGTTCCTAATCAATTAATCCATCAAGTTAACAACTAAGAGTAGAAGCACCATCTAGGAATTTGCTCACCCCGTTGAACCCTATATGGGAGATAGATATTATCCATGGACACATGTACACCAAATTATTTTTTAAGTCATGCAAATATCTCAGTGCCTAAGATCCCATGTTAGCAGGTAGAATCAGAATGCAGAATTGTAAATATAAAATTTCAGATAAATATTATGTCCTAAACATCGTCAATTTAAAAAATTAGACAGGCTGTATCTGACTACTATATTGTTCTTATTAAATACATTTTTAATGAATAATAATTGTTTTAATTTTCAGGGGTAGAAAAACTGGACTAATGCAATAATATAAAAAGTTCAGAAGTCTTAGCCAGCATACTTAAAACGTTTATAAGATCTATCAGTTTTATCTCTCAGATAATTGTTACCATATAATAGCTAGTCTTACACCCCTCATAAACTTTCAAATTAAGCTTCTACTTGCTCTCCTGATTCATAATTTTGTTCTCGTGGACAGCACTGATATCAGTTAAAGTCAAGTCACCTAATGACTTTCTCTTTAGGAAAGTCACTGCTAGCTGCTCATCTTACTTAGAATGAACAATTATCTTTATAAGATACTGAAAATGCACTAAACGCATACAAGGAGAGTGGATAATCAAGAACAATAACCAAATCAGTACATGGAATACCCAGTCTAATCTATGACTGAGAGAGGCTTCTACCATTTCTGAATTATAAAATGAAACAACTAAAACTCACATCAGTGCTTTTAAGGTCAGATTTTGTCATTTAAGTTACAAATGAATCAAAAATTGTTTTAAGAAAAAGGGAAAAGAAAGGTTTTCTTAGAAGCAAGCAATGGGCATTTAGTGAATGCAAGGCCCTAAAAACATGAAAGGAATATTAAGTTGCAATGTACATGCTTCTGCTTGGGGCAGCTGGCTCCTAGAAGCAAGGTAAGCATTGAATCAACTAGAATACAAGTTAAATGATGCTAGTGTAGTACTGAAAGGGAGGAAATACTAGTGTTTGTTTTCCATGACCTCTCTATAATCTCATCACTGGTTTATCTCACCAGACACAGAATTCATATAGTGTATTAGTTTTCTATTGCTGCATAACAACTTACCACAAACTTAGTGGCCTACAACAACACATTTATTATCTCACAATTCTGTAGGTTAGAGTCTGGGCATAGTGTACCTGGGTTTTCTGCTCAGAGTCTCATTGAGCTGATATCAACGTGTCAGTCAGGGCTATGGTTCTCATCTGGGGCTTGAAGTGCTCTTCCAGGCTCACTGGTTGTTGGCAGAATTCAGTTCCTTGGGGTTGTAGGACTTAGAGCCCCGTTTTTCCTGTTTGCTTTTGACTGGGGACTGCTCTCAGCTTTTGGAGGCTGCACCTAGTTCCTGGCCATGCGACTGCCATAGGCAGTTCACATGGATGTGTGCTCTGTTCTAGGCCAGCCAGTGAGTGTCACTCTGCCTTTCTTCTCTGTGACTAGCTAGAGAAAACTGTTTGCCTCTAAACAGCTCACTGGATTTGGTCAGCTCCACTGAGTTGACTTAAAGTCAATTGTGCCATGTACCATAAAATAATCATATCATATTTATAATCCCTCCCACATTCAAAAGGAAGAGATTATATAGGGGTGTAAGTCATTGGGGGTCACCTTTAGAATTCTGTCTACCACATTTAGTTTACAAAACATTTCCACATAGTTTATAATTCCACACTCTCTGAAACTTTATGCTCCTTTTTTAAAAATAAGGAAACCAAAATGGGACTAAGGCATAGAAGGGAAGGAACCATCAATTACACGATTCCTACTGTGTGCCAGGACAATACTGGGTGCTTTTTATGCAGTGCCTCTTTTCATTTTCACAGAACATTTGCAATGGTAGCCTTATCCCACTTTTTATATGAGAAAAACTAGGCTCAGAGTAGATGAATAATTTGCCCAATGTCACAAGACATGTAAGAAGTATAGCCAAGACTTACATCCAAGTCTTTTGATGCCAGTTTCCTTTTTTCTTTTTCTTTTTAGGTTATTCAGAATAAGAACAAAATACTTCATGCGATGTGTGCTTGACAAAAAGAAGACGAGAGTTAGAGGGTTCCTGGGTACGGGCAGGTGAGTAGAATGCAGACAAACGTGCCAATGTGATTCAAACACAGTGGGGTGCTCAGAAGAGAATATAAGACCAGCACATTGGACTAACTTTGTGGAGGACAATTAGGCCACTCCTATCATAATTACAAAAGCACATGACCTTTAATTTAGCAATTCCACTTCTAAGACTATATCCTACCAATATATTTGCTCACGGGAAAAATGAAATGTGTACCAAGTTATGCTTTTCAGCACTGTTTGTAATAGAAAAGAATGGAAACATCCCCATTGTGCATCCATATGGGGCTGGTTCTATAAATCATGACACATCCATGCAATTGAATGCTATGCAGCTGTAAAAAAAAGAATGAGAAGGCTCTTTATGCATGAAGATGGGGATTATTTCACTATTTTGTTAAGCGAAAAAAAGCAAGATGCAGAACTGTGTGCACGTTGTCACTGTTTTTGTAAAAAGGGAGAAGGAAATACAGATATATCTATATATATAATGATTGTGGGGTGTGTGTGTGTGTGTGTGTGTGTGTAACTTGTATATTCATAGAATAGCTCTGGAAATATACACACACATGAAAGCTGGCAACATGGTCCACCTCCAGGCAGTGGAACTAGGTGGCTGAGAATAAAAATTGAATAGAAATTTTCACCGTATAGACTCATATACCTATTTGACTTTTAAACTATGTGAAATATGAATATATGTTATACAAGTTGGTGGTCTACTGCTTATGATAAAAGGATCCAAAGGGAACAGGAAGAAGAGGCTCAAGAGACATGGAAAATATTTGCATGTAGAAATCTGTTTATTTGGCAAGGGACATGGAGTTATTTCTGAAATTTTTGTTTGAGAAGCCAGCATTTAAATTTATGTTGCTGCTTATTAAGTCCAAAAATAATAGCAAAGAAAAATTAATAGTGATTAGTGGGATGAATTGGGAGATTGGGATTGATATATGTACACTATTGATACTATGTATAAAACAGATAACTAGTGGGAACCTACTGTATACCATGGGGAACTCTACTCAATGCTCTGTGGTGCCCTTAATGGGAAGGAAATCTAAAAAAAGAGGGGATATATGTATACGTATAGCTGATTCACTTTGCTGTACAGTAGAAACTAACACAACATTGTAAAGCAACTATACTCCAATAAAAATTAAAAAAACAAAACAAAAACAAAAAAAAAGAAAAATGAATAGTGAGTAGAAGCCACGAAGAGAAGTATCAGGCATGAACATTTAGAATTTAAATAAATAAACAATGAAGTGGTGTAAAAGTCTGATGGAGCCTGGAATGAAATATGAGGAAATCACTTAAATGAAAGAAGTTACTACTTTTGGTTCATGCCAACAGGTAGAGAGGATTCAGTTTACTATCCTGAAACTTATCATTCTCTATAAAACTGATACCTTTATAATTTTAACTAGAACATTGGAAATAACCATCCTCTGTTTTCCTAAAGCAACTACAATCCTTGGGAGCTGAATCAGATGTGGGGGGCCATCACTGACTTGGTGGCAGAACATGAGCCAGGGAAGGAATTTAGATGTCAGTCATCATGCCTCACATTGGATCTGTCTAGTGCCAAGAAAACTAAGTTTATCCTCAAACCTTCAAAATAAAGGTTTTCAAAGCTTGGAGCTTCCGGATCGCATCTGCATTAAAGGCTTCCAAGATTTACACACAGAAACTTCTCTAGGCAGCAGTCTCTTTGAACCCCTCTCCTCTGAGGCTGCCTGGTGGTATTTAGTGTTGGGGCGGGGGGTGGGGGTGAGGAGCAGGAAGATCGGAGAGAAACTGTAAGTGTAGAAAAAGGAGCAGACCCAGAGGATCAGATAGGATGTTTCCTTTTTTCCTGTTCGCTCTGTCCTTAAAGGCAACATTGCCTTCTTTCAGAACCAAGAAACTGAGAATTAACTACAGTCGGATTATGTCTTGTGCGCCTAGGCTGACACTAGAGAGTGTCCAACAAGTAAAGTTACTTGTTCTGTTGTGCCTGTGCTGTCCTCATAACCCTGCCTTTCCATTTTTGCAATGGGACTTATCAGCCGGTAAACCCTCATGGACCATTGGTAGTTTTAAGCCTTATTGGGTGGGCAGTCTGCTTCAAAGTATACTCCTCCAGCATTTCCCTGAAAAGTTCTCTCTTTTTAATTTATTTTTCATTTGCAAATAAAAAATTCCCCTGTAGGTGCTATGACAGAAATGGTTCAGGTCTCTGTTTGCTCCTGAAATTGTATACATCCTTTCCACCTACACTGTTTCTAAAGAACTCAATTTTTTAAATGTGCCCTTTATTTTTGTCCCTTCCTCTCCCTCACAACCCTCAGGGGGTAGAAATTTAAGTAAGTAAAATCTGAAAGAAAAACTCTAATTTGCATTCCAGTTTTAAGATGAAATTATTTTTGCTGCAGAAAGTGCCACTGCACTATATCTAGAAGTCATGACATATAATGGGACCTGCAAAGTCTTGTTGAAACAAATGAACTCAATGTATTGTAGCCTCACAGTTCACAGGACAGTAGTAGCTTTATGGAATTCCATGTTTAATCAATCCACTGAGGACAAAGAAATCCTTTCAGTTTGGTCACTGACTGCTTATTTGATGGGTTTAAGTTTGGAGAATCCAAATTAACCCTAAATATTTGCACTCATGTTCCTTGGGCAAAATTAGGCCAAATCTATAGTGCTACTTAGAATAATAACCTTAAGATAAAGGAAAATCCTGAATTGTCTAAGAGAGCCCTATTACTATTCTTATAAAAGCAGGAAAGTTAGCTAATATATTTTTAAAGGATGTTAAGAATCAAGGTTGAAACAAAATGTTCTAGTTAACCTCCAAATTACATGTACCCTGATATGCATTCTGTAGTTGCTCATTCATTAGGTTTTAATAGATTTATAACATGTGAGAGTTTTGGTGTTGAGAAATTTTTGTGTTAGAAAATGTGAGTTACTATCTGAAGTGAGACCGTGAGAGGTAGCTGGATTCAGTAGAGAGAGTATAAGTGTTGGGATCAGAGAATTAAGTTTCAAATTCCAGCTCTGCCACTTAACAGGTGTGTGGTTTGGGGCAGTTTACTTAACTTCTCTGTACCCTGCTGAATCATGTCAAGGATTGTGAGAGAACATAAGCTCCTTTCAGGCAGGAACTTTGTTTTGTTCACTGCTGTATCCCCAGTGCCTGGAACAATGATTAGCAGAATAAGCATTAGCGATAACCTGTCAAGTATCCAGTACAACTTCTAGCACACAGTAGGTGTCAACATAAGGTAGCCACTTTTATTACCATGAAGAGAATAATGTTTTTAGGAAAAGTATATGATCTCTGTTTCTAGCCAAGCAGGGGGCACAGGGCTCAAACCCAGGGTAGACTGTCAGGAATTGAGGAAAGATAGGCATGGAGTCAAAGGCATTCAAAACACTACAACCAGGGGCAGAGCTGGAGTAGACAACCAAAGAGCCTGAATGAAGTATCACTCCAAAGAAATTGGGCAGAGAATGGAAAATTCCAGCATGAAATTCAGTGCCTGGCATTAATTTAACAAGGATTTAACAAGTGTTTGTTGAATGAATGAATGAGTGAATGAATTGATCAATCTTTAACTTGAGGCCACAAGTGCAACCTGTGACTTTGGGTTCCAGGCAGGTCCTGGAAAGGTTTTTTTGAGCTAGTTCTGACAGTCTGTAACAAAGGACGGTGAGGTGGCTTTCTAAAAGGCCATTGAAAGGGGATAGGAAGACAATTAATAGACTGTGTCAATAGTACATTCTATGCCAGAGGAGAATGTATAGCACAGTGAAGAATTACATGATAGTATGATAGGACATGGGGAGAAACCAAATGGATTAAGCACTGGTTACTGAGAAAAATAGCCGTGACTGTAGAGGAACCACTGTGATGTTCTGAGGATAGGATTAATATGGCTAAATGAGTATAAAGAGTGAAAAATTAAAGAAACAAAGAGTAGTGATTATCCTATGAAAGTTACGCAAGAAATAGAGAAGTGATCAACTCATTTTCGACAAGCGTACCAATACCATTCAATGGGGGAAAGAACAGTCTCTTCAACAAATGGTACTTTAACAACTGGATATCCACATGCAAAAGACTGAAGCTGGAGTTTATCTGACATCATATACAAAAATTAATTCAAAATGGATCAAAGACCTAAATGTAATGAGCTAAAACTATAAAACTCTTAGAAGAAAACAGGGGAAGTTCTGTATAACCTTGGGTTTGGCAATAGTTTCTTAAATATGATATCAAAAGCACAGATGACAAAAGAAAAAATAGATAAGTTGGACTTCATCAAAATTAAAAACTTTTATGCATCAAAGGACACCATTAAGAGAATGAAAAGGCAACCCACAGAATGGGAGAAAATACTTGAAAATCATGTATCTGATAAGCATTTAATATCTAGAATACATAAAGAACTCCTACAACTCACCAACAAAAAGACAAACAACCCAAGTTTAAAAATGGGCAAAGAACCTGAATAGATGTTTCTTCAAAGAAGATATACAGATGGTCAGTAAGTACATGAAAATGTGCTGAAAATATTAATCATTAGGGAAATGCAAATTAAAACCATCAGATACCACTTCACACCTATAAGATTTTTTTTTTAAAGGGGAAAATAAGCAATGTATGAGGGAAAAATTAGAACCCTCATACATTGCTGGTTGAAATGGTGCAGTTGCTGTGTAAAACAGTTTGGCCTTTTCTCAGAAAGTTAAACATAGAATTATCATAAGACCCTGCAATTGCACACCTAGGTATTTACTCAAAATAATTGAAATCAGGGACTCAAACAGATACTTGTACGTCAATGTCCATAGCAGCATTATTCACAGTAGCCCAAAGGTGGAAACAACTCTAGTGCTAATCAACAAATGAATAGATAAACAAAATGTGGTACTTACACACACTAGGATATTATTCAGCCATAAAAATGAATGAAGTTCTCATACATGCTACAACGTGGATGAACCCTTGAAAACCTTATGCTAAGTGAAATAACACAGACACAAAAGGACAGATATTATATGGTTCCACTTTTATGGCATATCAAGAATAAGCAAATTCATAGAGACAAAAAGTAAATTAGCAGTTACCTGGGGGATGAGGAAGCGGGGAGTTATTGCTTAATGGTTACAGAGTTTTGTTTGAGATGATGAAAGGGTTTTGGAAATGGACAGTGGTGATAGTTGTATAACATTGTGAATGTAATCAATGCCACTGAATTATACACTTAAAAATGGCACATTTTTTGTTTTATGTATATATATATCACAATAAGAAAAATAGAGAAAGATAAAAATAGATAAAAAAATAGAGAAATGATGTTCTCACTGAGGGTCAGTATGGTAAGACTGAATAGCACTTCCCCCGCCTCAGATAGCCACACTCTAATCCCTGGTTTTATGCCTTTACATGTTATATTATCTGGCAAAAGGGACTTTGCCATCACCCTCTGACGATTAAGGTTACAGCTCGTAAAATAAGGAAACTATTGTGGATTATCTGGGTGAGCCCAATGTAGTCATTATGGGACCTTAAAAGTAGAAGAGGAAGGCAGAAGAGGCAGTCAGAGAGATGCTATGGAAGAAGAGGCAGGTGAAGTTCAAAGTTTGAGAGGCCCCTGAATCTTCCACCATTGCTGGCTTTAAAGATAGGGGAAGGAGGCTGTGAACCGAGGAATTCTGGAGACCTCTGGAAACTGGGAACAGCCCTCAGCTGACATCCAGCAAGGAAATGGGACCTCAGTCCTACAAAACTACAAGGAATTGAATTCTTCCAGCAACCTGAGTAAACAAAGAAACGAATTCGCCTTCAGAGCCTGCAGAAGAGAACACAGCCCTGTAGACACCTTGACTTTAGCCTGGTAAGACCTGTGTTGGACTTACAGAACTGTAAAATAATAAATATGTGTTTTAAAAAAAGAGACAGAAACTATTGTGGAAGTGGCTATTACTCTGTGATTGGAAGAAAGCTAAGGCCTAGATGAGGGGTTTTGCTGAGTAATCAGGAAACAGAGAGCAAAAATGACCATCAAAAGCGTTGTAGCAGATTGTTTCTTCCAAAGATGGTTACAACAATATCTCCCATCCTGTGCTCTTCTGCAGTGAGAACTTGCCACTCCCCTATCAAGAAGCCTCTCCCCTTGCATCTGGGCTGGCCTTTGTGACTTGCTTAAAACCAGTGGAATGTAACAAAAGTAATCCTGCATGATATCTGAGGCTGTGTCAAAAGAGACCATGCAGCTTCTGCCTGGCTCCCTTAAAATACTTGTTCTCCATGTGCTACCTCTCAGGACATTGCCTCTTGGAACACAGGCTCCATGCTGTGAGGAAGTACAAGTCACACAGAGGGGTCATGTTGAGGTGCTCCAGTCGACATTCCCAACTGAGCCCAGCCTTGGAGTCATCCCCACCCAGGTGCCAGATGGGTGAAGTCTCCACATAATTCCAACCTACAGTCTGAGTCACCTTCAGCTGAATCTGAATCTGTATCTATACACCTCCAAATTGCAGTACGTAGTAGACAAGCCATCCCTGCTGGACCCACAGAATCTGTGAGCATTAAATAGTTGTTGTTTATGCCACTGAGTTTGGGGTGTTACAGAGCAGTAGATAACCAGAATAAGTGAAAAAAAGAAGAAACAATTTAATAATGCCCACAGGGAGGCAAGGGAGTGAAGAGTCATATAGATCATTCTGTGTCTCTTGCTTGAGGGCTAGGGGGATGATGGTCCTCATTACTCATGTAATGCAGATTTCCAGGGATGGAGAAGAATCAAGGAAAGAGATCATCCTTCTATGGAACAGCATGAATGAGGGATACCTTCTGTTTTGATGAGAGGCTTGTGATTGGGCTCCCTATAGCCACTCTCAGCACTATGAGGAACACCACTGTAATTCTCAAAAGTATTGAAGTTTCAATTTATTGCAGCCAGGCTGATCTTCAGTAAGGGTTGACCAGCCCACAAGAATTATTGTCAGTTGCCTAAAGTAGAGTACAGATCTACATATTGACATGCCAATGAAGAATGCATTCCAACATATTGAATTCTTGTGAAAAACTGTTAAATAATGAAAACTACCACTGATGCTTGCTGCAGGTCTTTTCAGATGACCTAAATTGTGATGGTTCAATAAATACAAAACTGAAAAAATTGTGAGATTAAAGAATTATGTCCAGAATCAAGCCATCCTCAGAGGATCCAGCAAAAAATGCTCTCAAATAAAGCAGACTTAGCATTCTACAAACATAACTGTACCAAGAAAACAAGCAGTGATGCAGACTAAAATCACAGAACCTCTAGATGAGCCAGTGATTCATTACAATTGGTACCCATTATCTTGGCTATCAGGAAAACTAAGGGGAAAAGTGAACTATAGTTAACAGTGAGGTTTGACGAAAGATTTCTTAAAAAGAACCTCACAAAAAGCAGTTTTGTTTTGTGTTTGTGTTTTTAATTAGTAAAGATCCCAACAGGTGGCCACACCTATGTTCTTTAGAATCCTCTGGACCCTCACCATTCATTAGAACTACGCTATTCAAGAGCACCATAAGACCATTGGCCAAAGGCAGTGTACTAATTCAACCTGCATTCTTAACTACTTGGCTGTGCTACACTAAATAAATACATCAAATAATTGGCTTCTAAGCCCCAACCTGTGGTTTCTGCTCTTTTCAATCTGGACTTCATACCTTCAGGGAGCTTATCCACATATACAAAGTTAAGTTACTCCTTCTTTAAGAACTACTACTGATTCTTACATCTGTATCTCCCAGTTCTTTCTCTTCAACCACTCTTCAGTTGCACCCCTCCACTTAGATATTTTACCCAGCTTTTTTAAAAAAATGAGAACCCATTACCTAAAGTGATGGGAGGGCTTCCCTGGTGGCACAGTGGTTAAGAATCCGCCTGCCAATGCAGGGGACACGGGTTCGAGCCCTGGTCTGGGAAGATCCCACATACCGCGGAGCAACTAAGCCCATGTGCCACAACTCCTGAGCCTGCGCCCCAGAGCCTGAGAGCCACAACTACTGAGCCCATGGGCCACAACTACTGAAGCCCACGCGCCTAGAGCCCGTGCTCTGCAACAAGAGACGCCACTGCAATGAGAAGCCTGCACACCGCAACGAAGAGTAGCCCCCGCTCACCAAAACTACAGAAAGCCCGCGCGCGGCAACGAAGACCCAAAATGCAGCCAAAAATAAATAAGTAAATAATTAAGTAAATAAAAATAAAGTGATGGGAATGGATTTTAAGTGGCAATGGTCATCATACCTTTTTATTTTAATCGAATTAATTTGCTTTGTGAATCCCGTTTTCAGTAGTAGCACTCAAGTAAACGCCCAGTCAACCACTCTGAATTAGTGTGATCCAAATTATGGGGATTTTTAAAAGAAAGCTAGCATCAGTGTTAGGAAACATGGATATTATCTTGCAGACTTTAAGGGAGAAAAATCAAAATTCTCTCTCCATTAACATGAGAAAGTTGGAGTAGATCACTGCTTTTAAAATTGGACAGTATGAGCTCGAGGGAGTCTGTGACCTCACTTCAGGGGTGCCAGTGAGATGAGAGGGCACCCAACAAGTAAAACTTCCTCAACCCTTGCCTCTCACAAGTGTAAACCAGAGTGACTCCATTTTCATTTGCTTTTCATATTGTAAGATTTTGTTTGTATAAAGGTTTCTGAATCTAATTTTTTTTTAAAACTTGCACTCTAGCTGATCTGTTAAGACCTCCTCTGATTCTTATCTTCAATGGTTCTGTCAAGTCATTAAACAGAGGCTACAGGATCAGGACTGTAAACAAAAGAGTTTAAATATATCTTCATAATCTACCTTTATGCATTAGATGAGCTCAGACAGCAAGAGTGCAAAGGGAGCTTTATTGTATTGTGTTGTGCAGCTCAGCTGATGCTCTTGATTTGCAAGAGCAGTAGTGCTCCTGCTTCCCTGCAATTCTTTAGCAAAATACACGGTGCCCACATTTCATCATCTTCTGTGCCTCTTAAGGCATCTTTAGGCTTTGAATAGCTAGGCCTTGAAGACTTAACAATCAGTGTAGAAGATGCCGTTGGTGCCCACATTTATTCTTGCCCTCACCATTCCCATATATGCCCACAGCTTCTTCCTGTAAGCACCTGCAACTGCCTGAGTGCTTTCTTTGGCCACAGGAGCATACTTGGTCTATGTACAAGGAAAGCTGGAGGTGCTGAGTGTTGATGTTTCCAGGACTAGCCCTCAGGTAATGAAGGACAGGAGTTGGTGGATAAATACTCCAGCTGCATCCCCCCTTGGGTGGGACAGTTCTGAGGCACGTTCTACAGCGTCACCCGGGGGTCCCCAGTAGGGTTAAGCCCTAATTGCCCACAGCAGAAACTTCATTAACCCACCCTGCGTTGCTTTCCTTCCTTCCCCTGTCACTCTTGCTGGTTCTTCTTGGTATTGCCTCCAAAGTAAACTGGTCCCAAATAAACTACATGCATTATATCCTTTTTGCAGGATCTGCTTCTAGGAGAAACCCAAGTGTATCAGTCAGGGTCCAGTCAGGAGACAGAAAGCTCACCAGTTATTTTAACAGGAGAATTTAATGTAAAAAATGTCAGCTAGGTATAAAATTGTTGACTTCCTATCTGTATTAGTTTCCCAGGGCTACCATAACGAAAGGACCACAAACTGGGTGGCTTAAACAACAGAACTTTATTGTCTCACAGTTCTGGAGGCCAGAAGTCTGAAATCAAGATGTTGGTAGGGAGATTCCTTCTGAGGGCTGTGAGGGAGAATCTATTTCATGCCTCTCTCCTAGCTTCTGGTACCCTCAGGTTTTCCCTGGCTTGTGGATGGTATTCTCCCTGTGTATTCACATCGTCTTCCATCTACATGTTTGTCTCTGTCCTGATTTCCTCTTTTGATAAGTACACTAATCATATTGAATTAAGGCTCATCTTCATGACCGCATCTTAACTTGATCATTGGCAAAGACCTTATTTCCAAGTAAGGTCACATTCACAGATACTAGGAGTTAGAACTTCAGTATCTTTTGAGGGGACACAATTCAACCCATAACGGTGCCTGAAGAGGAAAAAAGAGATCTCTAAAGTATCATAGAGGTAGCAACTTCAGGAAACAGCTACCACCCCTAGTACTGAGGGAACAAAGAGAAGATGTCAAAATTATTAAAGCTTAGAGATCTGGAGGAAGGCCACATGAGGCTGAGACACAGATGCTTGAGGAAGGGACACCAGTTGACTGGGGCTGGTGTGTCTGTGCTGAAAGAAGAGGCCTCATGTGGCCTGGACCCAGACCCCTAAAGGGAGGGGATGCCAGTGTCTCTGGAGTGGGGGCATGATGAGACTCTCTCTGCAAGTGTTGGAAAAACTGCAAACTGGATTCAGCTGCTGGTACAAGAAGAGACTGCCACTTCTGGGGTTAAGAAGTGAGGTTGGGGTGACTTTCCTAGGAGCAGGAAGCTAATCCGAAACTCCAAGAAGCAAATAGGAAGTAAACAGGAAGGAGCATGTCCCTTCTTCCTCCTCCAGCCTTGCATCTCTCTCTAGCACTTTGTATGAGGAAAGCCTAAAAGGGAACAGCTGGCAAGCAGAAATGTGGTTTGTAAGATCCCAGTCCCAGCACCATAAAGCAAAGTAGGCTTTGCAAAGAAGGCTGGGTTTGGAGCTGAGTGAGAATAGCTTAATAACTAGCACATCAACCTAAGACAATCAGGCAACTGAGAAAAGTAAGATTTTTATCCCAAGGAAAGTAAAGATTAGGCTTAAGAACATCAACATGGGTGCTTGATTAATGGCAGTTAATAAAGCAGCATCTGAGTGAGAAAGAAGCACCTCTACAGAGGTGTGGCTATAAAGTAATATGATTGAATTTTTAACAACATAGTAGAACTTCAGCATGCAAATGAGAACCGTTCTCTTCAAAGTAGTTTCATGGGAATTTTTTCAACTCATTCTTTCAATATGGCCATGGCTCAAAGAATCTTTGGGACTCCTCTTTGGGAGCCCATGGCCTGCATTTTGAGTCAATCCATGTTGCCAATACTTTGTCTTTTGAGGGTGAATTAACTTTTTGGAAACAATTTAATGTCATTCCAAACTAAACTTGGTGAATAAAGGTCACATGACCAGGCCTGATTCTGCTTTTTTTGGGCAGGTTGGGGAGAGGGGTTTTGGGGGATAGTGTGTCAAAATCAAAGTATATTTTTTGTCTTAAGGTGATACCTGGCTGGTGGTCTGATGCTAACATTCTCAACTTGATAGTAAAGTGATGATAAACAGAAAAGATGAAAAGCTCACAATAACAAAGAAAATCAAGACTAACATTTTATCATTTCCCAACTCTGTTTAGAATGTCACCTAATTATAAGGGTGACAAACTTATTTGAAAAATACAATTTGTGATATACAGGTACTTTGCTGTCAGTTACAGAAAAAAAGTTTGCCAAAGTGATAAAGGGAGGCATCACACTTCTTTAATGAAGTATAGGGTTTGGGTGGCTCAAAAGCATCAGGTCTGGGCCTACAAGAAAACATGACAGCCATCCTCTTACTAGTGGGGAGCTATTATGAGACAGCCAGAACACTCTTTCTTGCTTATCTCCTTTTCTGTTAGTATATCTCTTGTATTTAGTAGAGACTGGAAATCTTCCAGAAGACTACTTGCAAGGAAGTAAAGAGGGAATTGATAATACCTCATTGCAGTTAAGGAGACCAAAAGAATCTTTACCATAGTGCATGCTGGTGATTATAGTTTTCCATGTTCTTTATTGATTTAGTGTACCATAAAACCAACCTATAGGGGTGGGAGAAAGTTCCAACTTAGTACATCAGAGTTGCTCAAAATGAATATCTTCTGGGCACTGAAAATTGGATTGAGAGCAATGCACATCAACACAATCGAGCTCTCAGAAGGTGATGTGAGCAATGCCCAGGGGAAAAGGAGGATAACCAAAACCTGTCTTTTGGCAAGAACTGGGTCAGACGAGATCTCTCCTCATTTTGGGGATGAGTAAATAGGAACAACTTACATAGAGGTCTGTTAAAAACATATGGCAGAACAAGAGAAACACCACCCTGAAGACTCAGGAGAAGAATGCCAACTGTGAAATGATTTACTATTGAAACCAGTAGAAAATTATATCTGTAAGGTTACAAGAGGACATAACTTCTATGAAATAGGAGCAGAAGCCTTAGGGAAAGTAGTAGCAGAAATGAAGTCAACTGTAGGAGAATAACAGGAAAATGTTTGAAATAAAGAGAAAAATTTAAAAGAAACTGTAAGACAACTAGAAATGCAATAGCAGAATCAAAAATCCTTTCTGGGAACAGAAAAGAACAGAAATGAAATGAAAATATTGAATCGGTAATGCAGAAAACGAACATAAAAAATTTTTCCCAGAACGTAGAGAACAAGTAGAAAAAAAATGAAAAGACATGGGTAAATAGAAAAATTATCAAGCCTAAAAGTTATAGATACACCAGAGAAAGAGATTAGTATGACTGGAATCAAGCAATAATCAGACATGATTGAAGAAAATGTTCATGAGTCAATAAAAGATCTGATTGTGCAGGCTGAAAGTCCAGAATCTTGCAGACACAAAAAATACAAAGAAATTCTCATGTAGATATATTTTTGAATTAAAAGAATTTAAACATATCCTATAAATAGTCATTTAATTAGTTTACTTATAATGGAAGGAAAAATCAGGGTAATCCCAGTGTTTTTAACTAAGGTAAATGCTGAAAGACTACAGGACAATGTCTAAAATATTTGGAGAGAAAAAGATTTGGTTCAAATAGTCAATATTTATTTATGAATGAAGGCAACAGAAAGGCATGTGTATTATGGACTTGGGAAATATGGCATCCATGTTATTTTTTGAAAAAAGTAACTTGAAGATCTCTATCTGTGTAAACATTTACTATATAGATTGCGAAAGTTTACAGTGCCTAAATAGGATAAACACAAACAATGCATAGAATGTATGTGTCTTTAAAGGAAAAACAAGAACACCAAAAATGGCATAAAAACAATGAAACATCAATTATAACAGTAAACAAAAATTGTTATAACTTCTTATTAAAATAGAAATACTCTCTAGGTTTATAATATAACATATATCTACATATTGCTTATAAGAGACAAAAAGACACTGAATCTTAAAAATTAAAAATGGACAAAAACTTATTTTTGAAAATGCGAATAAAAGGAAAACAATATTAATTTCAGGCAAAGGTGACAATATTAATTTCAGGCAAAGCAGAATTCAAGGCAAAAAGCATTATACAGAGCAAAGATATAACAACTAAGAAATATATATGCCAAATAAACTTAGTGTTGATATTTATAAAGCAGAAACTGTCAGAAACTCATTGACAGACTGATATTAATTTAATAGCTTTTTAGAGATGTTAAGACAACTCTATCAGATAAAACATATAAAAATAAGAGGATGTGTCTAATTTGAATAATATAATTAATAAAGTTAATTTAATAAAAATATATTGAACTTTATACCATACAGAGAATGTGTTTTCTTTCTAATTAGCCACACCATAATTAAAAAATTTATTTTTACTAGGCTGAAAGAAAACTCTAATGTATTTTTAAACAGCAGAAATCATGCAGGCTATGCACTTAGGCACAATGCAATAAAACTAGAAAATAATTACAGTAGTTTAAGCAACCCCCAAACTGAGTTTCACACCCTCCTGTATAAAGGGGTTGCAAGAGGGAAAGTGTCAGATGGCATTGGTAAGCTTTTGACTTGTTCTATTTCCTACCTATAGGGGCTGCGTGTGCTTCTGATGTCCAGTAGAGGAATCTATTTGGAAGAATTAGATTAAACACACCTGGGGATAGAAGGTCCACTGATACATAATATCCAAACTTCAGAGATGATCCAATTCCTTTAGGATTTTGCAGCAGTTTGGGTTTCACAGACAGAAACTGCTGAGTCACAGTCCAAATGACCAAGGCTATCTTGCTGTAAAAAAAAAAAAAAAATATATATATATATATTTATATATATATATTTTTTTTCTGAAAAAATAAGTGGGTGGGAGCTTAATCAGTGTACACAGAGTAGGAGTGAGTCACAATCAGTTAAAAACCTTTTCTTCTCCTTGGGCCACACCCACCTAATATTCAGGCTGATGTAGACATGAGCATATTACTCCAAGTGAAATGTCTGGACAGCCCCCTCTTTCCCTTTCTGATTGCCCATCTTCCTTATAACAGTCAGAAAGCCACTTCCTTCCTCTTCTCCCTTTCTCTCGCATCTCCCATTTCTTCTAGCTCTTTGCTTTACTGGAGAGCATTAGAGTTGGAGTTGGCAGTTGAAACAATAGAGATAAGTTGTTGGATAAAAGAAATAAAATCTCAAGACAGTTCTCTGGATTGATGATATTACTAGGAACAAATATCATGTGCCCCACCCCTATTGCTGAGGGCCTTATTCAGTAATACATCATCCCTACCAGGAAAGGAACAGTTGTAATACTAATGAAAGGCGGGTGGGTGGAGAGAACCTATGTTGTCTTTCAGTCAATACCTGAGAAGGTCAAGGACTTTACAGATTAAAGTTCTTTGCACAAATTAAATTCAGTAGAAAACGAACATTGGTAAAGATGTTATTCAAAGCATTATTTCCTAGAATAGTGAACTCTAATCATAAGCAGTAGCCATGAAATGACTCAGCACAAAAAAAAGAACGCAGCATGAATATATCAGAATTTTGCATCTAAGGAATGGCTTCCACCAAATAAAGATGAAGACTTAGTCAGTGAGATAATTGCTCTAGGTTAAAAATTCTACAATGACTCCTAGAACTTTGCGCTAAGGCTATGCACTTAATGTCTCTCTCAAACTCAGATTTCAGGGCTAAGTCTTGTGGCTAAATACTATCTAAATAAATAATAACCCAAGTTAAGTATGTAATGCCCTAGTGAGCCAGCTGACAAAAAAAAGGTGACTCACAGTCTGGTTACAACAACATAAGGCAAATATGTGCTAGACTCAACTGCACTTCTGTGCCATTCCAATCTCTGATTGGGCATATGGTCAACACAGGAAGAGAGCTCTGTTTTGTCAGGAACATGGAAGTAGAAAGAAAGGAAGCATGGGCATGCATCCATTCAGTTGTTCTTTCATCTAACATCTGCATGTCCTATTGGGAGGCAGACATTGCATTAGGCTGTGGGAATAGATTCAAAGCCTTGAAGGCTTTTCAGTCCAGCCAGGAGAGACAGACACATAATCAAATATAATATACATGATAAATGCTGGGCCAGTGCTTCTCAAACTTTAATATGCATAAGAATCACCTGGAGAGCTTGATTAAAAACACACCCCAACATGGAAGCACATGCAGGGCACGGTGGGTACACGAAGAGGGAGTTGTCTATTTTTTCTGAAGGTGATGACTGAGCTGAGTTTCAAAAAATAGGTAGTTATTTATTCACCGGGGAAGAAAGGGGAAGTGCATAGAATTCAGAAACAGTTTGCTGGGGCCCAATGTGTGACAGATAAGGATGTAGAGAAGAGCGTGGGCCACATCATGAAGGGTCATAAGTGCCACATTGAGGAGTTGATATTTTATCCTGTAGGCAGTGGAGAGTCACTGAGAATTTTAAGCAATGGAATAAGCCATGCAGGTATTTGGCAAAGAACATTCCAGTGAGAGGAAACAGCAAGGGTAAAGACCTTGAAGTTGGAGTGTCCTTGGTGTCTTCATGGACAAGCAAGGAAGCCAGTGTGGCCGGAATATGAGGGGTACAGTACCACGTGATGAGGTCAGAGAAGTAGGCAGGGGACAGATGGTGCCTTAGTAAGAACACTGGATTTTATTTTAAGCCCTTTGAGCATAGGTATGACATGATATAACTTAGGTTTGAAAGTGTCACTCTGGCTACCATGTTGTAAAGGGACAGGAGTGGAGGCAAGAAAGTAGTTAGGAGACTATTGTAGGAGTCCAGGGGAGAGTTGATGGTGGCTTGGACCAGGGGGCTATTGACAAATTCATATATTCATATATGTATCTACCACCACAGTCACAATATGGAACATTTCCATTATTCTAAAAATTGCTTCATGCTGCCTTTTTGTAGTCATACCATTCCCCTAAGCCCCAACTGCTGGCAACCACTAAACTTATTTCTGTCCCTGTAGTTTTGTCTTTATCAGAATTTCACATAAATGGAATCATACAGTATGTAGCCTTTTGGATCTGACCTCTTTCATTAAGCAAAATGCATTTGACATTCACCCTTGATGTTATGTGAATCAATAGTTCATCCCTTTTTATTGCTGAGTAGAATTCCATTTTATGGATGTATCACAGTTTGTTTATTCATTTACCAACTGAACCAAATGAAGGACATTTGGGTTGTTTCCAGCTTTTGGTGATTATGAATAAGTTGTATAAACATTTGTATATAGGTTTTTGTATGAACATAAGTTTTCATTTCTTTTGGGTAAATATCTGAGAGTGTGATTGGTATATATGGTAAATGTACGTTTAACTTTATAAGGAACTGCCAAACTGTTTTCCATTGAGAGTATACCATCTTGCATTCTTGCCAGCAGTACATGAGAGTTCCAGTCACTTTGCAAGTTTGTCAGCCTCTGGTATTGTCAGTAATTTTTATTTTAGCCATTCTGGTGGATGTGGAGTGGTATCTCATTGTGGTTTTAATTTGCAATCTGTTAACGATTAATGTTGTTGTGCAAAGTAGAGTTGGAAGGATTTACTAGTGGAATGGATGTGGAATGTGAAAGAGTGAGGAGTCAAGTGTGATTTCAAGGTCTTTGGCCTGATCAACATGACAGTGAAAGAGGTGGAGAATTCAGAATCAGAGTTAATGTGACATTTCAGTGGATCAGGAAAAGTTCAGCAATAGTCATTAGGAAAGAGAAAATGGTTATTCTTATTGGGCAAAGGAAAAGTGATAGCACACTCATATTCCCATCAGGAACTACGAATGAGATTTATTAAGAACAAATAGAACTGAAGATGATTAAAGAACTTTCTTTTATGGGTCGTGTGTGGGTGGAAAATGAAAGGTGTCACCCTCAAGGAAAGACATGTCAGTCTGGGAAAAGCAGGCTCCTGTTAACATCTCAGGGATGTGATTCACTGTGAAAACCTGAAACCTGTTTTATAGCCTGGGTGGGTGGTGGCTGGGGCAGAGTTGTTTTTACTACACAAAGAACAGAGAGAAGTTGATGGATTGGATAATGGAAACTGGTACCTGGGCATAATGGACCATGATGTCATCTTGAATAAGCAAATCTAAGGAAAGAATTATACTGGTCCACACAAAGTAGAACCATAAGAAAGCTGACAAAGCAGAGGGGCCTACCAGAAATGCTATGTCCTGTGTTCTCCACCTGGCTTCTCAGAAGGACCCAAGATAATTATCCATGTGTAGATTATCAATCATCTCTGGTTCAGATATAGTTGAGGATGATTTAAGGTACAATAAAGAAGAGGTTATCAGGGACCCTCCTGACTCGGCCGCCATGGTGACAGGGTTTTAATCAAAGACAGAGATCTTCCTATCATATTTCTGGGATGCTTCATGGCTTGATTTCTAGTTCTACTTTGGCTTCTTTATTAATTCCCTCTTTAAAACTTTCTTTTTACTTATTGTGAAAAATTCAAACAATTTAGAAAAATGTACTAAAGAAAGTAAAAGTTTTCTGAAATCTTACCATCCCAGATCCTTAGCATTATGTTTTGGGAGGCCATCCTTTTATGTTTATGCATGCATACTCACAGCTGTACTTTTGCTTAAATGATTTAATAGTATACATGGTTGTTTCTTTAATTCATGGGAACTTTTGAAAACCATGACTTACTTAATTTTTTATTGACACCCCGCCACCTCCCACTGACATCCCCAGTAACCAATGTAAATAACTTCGTGTTTTTTCTTCCAGAACTTTCTCCATAATCATATAATTTTATGCACGTACACGCACATACACACACACACTGTTAATTGTTTAACAAAAACAGGATCTTTGTAATTTACTTTTCTGGATCTTTCTTTTTTCACTGTACTTGCATCATTCTTTTCTATGACTGCCTAATATTCTGTGCTTCAATTGATTGACATTAATTTTGCTTCCCTTCTTTTTGCCACTACAAACATTGCTACAGTAAATATCTCTGTATATAGTCCTTACATTACTGGAGATTTGTTTTCATACTGGCGTTTTTATTTCTGTGTGATAGAATCCAAGAAATAGGATTTCTGAGTTGAAAAGTATGTATAATTATAGTTGTTTTTTAAAAAATTTTTGGCTGCGTTGGGTCTTCGTTGCTGCGCGCGGGCTTTCTCTAGTTGCGGTGAGCGGGGGTTACTCTTCGTTGCAGTGTGCGGGCTTCTCATTGTGGTGGCTTCTCTTGGTGCGGAGCACGGGCTCTAGGTGCGTGGGCTTCAGTAGTTGTGGCACACGGGCACAGTAGTTGTGACACGTGGGCTCTAGAGCACAGGCTCAGTAGTTGTGGCGCACAGGCTTAGTTGCTCTGTGGCATGTGGGATCTTCCCGGACCAGGGCTTGAACCCGTGTCCCCTGCATTGGCAGGTGGATTCTTAACCACTGTGCCACCAGGGAAGCCCTATATAATTAGAGTTTTAATAAATATTGCCAAATTACCTTCCAGAAAGATTGTTCATGATATCCTCATTATATTTTTCCATCATTATTAAGGTATAATTGACAAAAATTGTATATATTTAAGGTTTATGTTAATATTTTGATTTATGTATACATTATGAAATAATCACTACAATGAAGCTAATTAATATAACTATCACCTCATATATTAGTAGTTACCATTTTTTTGTGGTGAGAATGCTTAAGGTCTATCTTCTTGGCAAATTTCAACTGTACTATACAATACTCTTAACTATATTCACATTGCTTTACGGTAGATTCCCAGAACTTAGTCATCTTGCATAACTGAAACTTTGTACTCTTTGACCAACATCTCCCTATTTTCCCCTCCCTCAAGCTGCTGACTACTACCATTCTACTCTCTGCTTCTATGAGTTTGACTATTTTGGATTCCACATATAAGTGAGATCATGCAGTATTTGTCTTTCTATTTTTAGCTTTTTAAATTTAGCATAATGTCCTTCGGGTTCAGCCATGTTGTTACAAATGCCAAGTTCTCCTTCTTTTTTAAAGCTGAATACTATTTCATTGTATATATATACAAGACATCTTCTTTATCCATTCATCTGTCAACAGACATTTAGGTTGTTTCCATATCTTGGCTATTGTGAATAATGCTACAGTGAACACTGGAGTGCAGATATCTCTTCAAGATGCTGATTTCCTTTCCTTTGAATATATACTCAGAAGTGGGATTGCTTGGATCATAATGTAGTTCTCTTTTTAATTTGGGGAGGAACTTCCATACTGTTTTCTATAATGGCTGTACCAATTTACATTCCCACCAATAGTGTACAAGCATTCTGTTTTCTCCACAACCTCTCCAACACTTGTTCTCTTTTTGATAATAGCCATTCTAACAAGTGTGAGGTGACATCTCATTGTGGTTTTGATTTGTATTTCCATGATGATTAGCGATATTGAACACCTTTTCATTTACCTTTGGTCATTCGTGTGTCTTTTGAGAAATGTCTATTTAGGAGCTTTGCCCATATTTTAATTGGGTTATTTGTTTTGTTTGCTTTGTTTTTGCTATTGAGTTGTATGAGTTCCTTATATATTTTGGATATTAGCCCCTTATCAGGTATGGCTTATAAATATTTTCTCCCATTCTGTAGATTGCCTTTTCACTCTGTTGATTGTTTCCTTTGCTGTGCAGAAGCTTTTTAGTCTGATGCAGTCCCACTTGTTGATTTTTGCTTTCTTGCCTGTGCTTCTGGTGTCATATCTGAAAAATCATAGCCCAGACTGTTGTCAAGAAGATTTCCCCCTATGTTTTCTTCTCTACATTTATGGTTTCAAGTCTTATGTTTAAGTCTTTAAGACATTTTGGGTTGATTTTTTTATATGGTATGAGATAAGTGTATAATTTTATTCTTCTGCATGTGGATATTTAGTTTTCCTAACACCATTTGTTGAAGAGACTATCCTCTCCCCCATTGTATGTTCTTGGCACCCTTGTTGAATATCAGTTGACCATAGATGCATGGATTTATTTCTGGGCTGACTGTTCTTTTCCATTGGTCTATATGTCTGTTTTTATGCCAGTACCATACTATTTTGATTACTGTAGCTGTTTAATATACTTTGAAATCAAAAAGTGTGATGCCTCTTTGTTCTTTTTCCTCATGATTGCTTTGGCTATTGGAGGCCTTTTGTGCTTCCATACAAATTTTAGCGTTTTTAAATATTTCTGTAAAGAATACCATCAGGATTTTTATAGGGATTGCATTGAACCTGTAGATCACTTTGAATAGTATGGACATATTAACAATGTTAATTCTTCCAATCCATGAACACAGGATTTCTTTCCATTTATCTGTATCTTTTAAAGTTTCCTTCATTCTTTTAAAAAATAATTTTCACTCTACAAGTCTTTCACCTCTTTGGCTAAATTTATTCCTAATAATTTTATTCTTTCTGCTGCTATTGTGAATGGGATCGTTTCTGGTAGTTTGCTGTTGGTGTATAGAAACACAAGTTATTTTTTGAATATTGATTTTGTGTCTTGTAACTTTACTGAATTTGTTTATTAATTCTAACAGTTTTTTGGTGGAGTCTTTAGGGTTTTCTCTATAATATCATGCCATCTGCAAATAGAGACAATTTTACTTCTTCCTTTCCAATTTGGATACCTTTATTTCATTTTCTTGCCTAATTGCTTTGGGTAGAACTTCCAGTACTATGTCGAACAGACGTGACAAGTGTGGGCATACTTGCCTTTTACCAGATCTTAGAGGGAAAGCTTTTATTTTTAACCCATTGATTATGATGTTAACTGTGGAATTTTCATATAAGGCCTTCACTGTGTTGAGGTAAGTTCCTTTTATACCTATTTTTTTGAGAGTTTTAATCATGAGTGGATGTTGAACTTTGTCAAATGGTTTTTCTGCATCTATTGAGATGATCGTGTATTTTTCCTTTAATTTTATTAATGTGGTGTATCATATTGATTGATTTGCATATGTTGAACCATCTTTGCATCTCAGGGATATATCCCAGTTGATCATGGTGTATGGTTTTTTTAAGTGTTGTTGTTGAATTTGATTTGCTAGTATTTCATTGCAGATTTTTACATTTTTGTTCATTCAAGGATATTGGCCTATAATTTTCTTTTCTTGTTTCTTTCTCTGGTTTTGGTATCATGGTAATGCTGGCCTCATAAAATGAGTTTGGAAGTGTTCTCTCTTCTTCTATTTTTTTAGAAGAGTTTAAGAAGGATTGGTATTAATTCTTTTTTGAATGTTTGGTAGAATTTACCAGGGAACTCATCTGATCCTGGGCTTTTCTTTGTTCAGAGATTTTTGTTTGTTTGTTTGTTTGTTTTTTAAATTACTGATTCTATCTCCTTATTGGTCTATTCAGGCTTTCTATTTCTTCTGAAGTCAGCTTTGGTAAGTTGTATATTTCTAGGAATTTATCTATTTTTTTTTCTGGGTTATCCATTTGTTCGTAATAGTTTCTTATGATCCTTTTTATTTCTGAGGCATCCATTGTAATGGATTTATTTTATTTCTGATTTTATTTATTTTATTTCTGATTTTATTTGAGTCTTTTATTTCTGACTATATTTATTTGAGTCTTCTCTCTTTTCTTATCTAGCTAAGGGATTGTCACTTTGATATCTTTTCAAAAAACCAACTCTTAGTTTTGTTGATTTTTTTCTACTTTCTGTTCTCTATCTGATTTATTCCTGCTCTCATCTTTATTATTTCTTTCCTTTTGCTAACTTTGTGCTTAGTTGGTTGTTCTTTTTTCTAGTTTCTTGAGGTAGAAAGTTTGGTTATTTGAGATCATACTTCTTTTTTAACCTGTGTATTCATGACTATAAACTTCCCTCTTAGTACTGCTTTTGCTGCATCTCGCTTTTGCTGCATGACTCTAAACTTTCCTCTTAGTACCGCTTTTGCTGCATCTTGCTTTTGCTGCATGACTATAAACTTCCCTCTTAGTACCACTTTTGCTGCATCTTGTTTGTATAGTATGTTCTCAAAATACTTTTAAAATTATCTTTTGTTTTCTTCTTAACCAGTGCTTGTTCAAGAGTGTGTTGTTTAGTTTCTACATATTTATGAATTTTCTTATTTTCTTGCTGTCATTGATTTCTAGTTTTATTCCATTGTGGTGGGAAAAGATACTTGGCGTGACTTAGATCTTCTTACATTTGTTAAGTCTTGATTTGTAATCAAGACTCACATGTACTCTATCTATGAGAATATTTCATGTGTGCTTGAGAAGAATATGTATTCTTCTGCTGTTGGGTGGAAAGTTCTGTATGTCTGTTAGGTCCATTTGGTCTAAAGTATGTTTCAAGTTAGCTGTTTCTTGAATGATTTTCTGTCTGGATGTTCTGTCCATTATTGTCAGTGGAATATTAAAGTCCCCTACCATTATTGTGTTGCTGTAAAATTCTGCCTTCATGTCTGTCAATGTTTGCTTTATATATTTAGGTGCTTTGATGTTAGGCTGGTATATACTTACAATTGTTATATCTTCCTGATGATTTGACCTTTTAATACTTATATAATGACCTTCTTTCTCTCCAGAGACATTTTTGATTTAGTGTCTATTTTGTCTGATATAAGTATAGCCACCCCTGCTCTATTTTGGTTATCATTTGTATGGAATATCTTTTTCCATCTCCTCACTTTTAGCTTACATGCATCTTTAAATCTAAAGCAAGTCTCTTGTAGACAGCATATCACTGGATCTTGTTCTTTATTCACTCAGCTACTCTATGCATTTTGATTGGGGACTTTAATCCATTTATATTTAAAGTAATTATTGATCGATGAGGACTTACTAGTGCCATTTTGCTAATTGTTTTCTGTCTACTTTGCAGTTGATTTATCCCTCTCTTCCTCTTTGGTGTCTTCCTTTGTTATTTGATAATTTTTGTAGTAATTTGCTTTCATTCTTTTTATGTTTTGTGAACCTTTTACAGATTATTTTCTTTGTCATTAGTGTGAGGTTTTCAGGAAATATCTTACAGTTGTTAGTATCTATTTTGTTGTTAACAATTTGAATTTAATCACATACAAAAACTCTATACTTTTGCTCCTCCCTCTGACACTTTATATTCTTTTAGTCAGAATTTGCTTCTTTTTATATTATGCATCCATTGACAAATTTTAATTAAAAATTTTTTATATTAGCCTAAAAATAATTTATATACCGTCATTACAATGTTACTTTGTTCTATATTTGTCTATATATTTACCTTTAACAGTGAGATTCGTACTTTCATATGCTTTCATGTTGCTGTTTAGCATGCTTTTGCTTCAACTTGAAGAACTCCCTGAAGCGTTTTTTGTAAGGCAGGTCAGGTGGTGATGAACTCTCTAAGTTTTGGTTTGTCTGGGAAAGACTTTATGTCTCCTTCACTTTATCCACTTTTGGTGGTTATAGTATTCTTGGTTGGCAGGATTTTTTTTCCTTTCAGAAATTTGAATATATTATTCCACTCTTTCCTGGCTTGCAAGGTTTCTGCTGAGAAATCCACTAATATCTTATGAGGAATTTCCTTATATATGACAAGTTGCTTTTCTCTTGCTGCTGTCAAAATTTTCTTTTTGTCTTTGTCATTTGACAAGTGGATTATAATGTGTCTTGGTGTAGTCTTCTTTGGGTTGATCCTATTTAGTATCCTTTGGGCTTCATGAATCTGGATGACCATTTCCCTCCCTGATTTACAAAGTTTTCGGCCATTATTTCATTAAAAAAGTTCTCTCTCTCTCTCTCTCTCCCTCTCTCTAAGCACTGAATCCCATAAGCTTTTGATATGTTATAGCTTCATTATCATATATTTTCTAACTTTCCTTATAATTTCTTTTACCCATGGATTACTGAGTAGTTACAAAACATTTGGGGGATTTTATTTCTAGTTTAGTCTACTATGTTTAGAGAATTAAACTTAGATATGATTTTATTGATTTGAAATTTTTGGTCCCACTTATGCTTTATTTTGGCAAAATTTCCACGTCCACTTGGAAGGAATGTTTATTCTGCAGTTGTTGATTGCAGTGTTCTATATATGCCCATTAGGACAAGCATATTAATCCTCTTGTTCAAAACTATTACATGTTTAATGATACTGTTATTATAAGATACTGAAAGAGGTATATTAAAATCTCCAAATATTACTTTGCATTTCTCTATTTTTCCTTTAAGTTCTGCTAATTTTTGCTATATAGATATGAAATTGTGTTACTAGGTATCTACAAATTTAGGATTTCTATACATTTCTGTTGAGTTGACCATTTTATCATTATGAAATATCATATTCTTTATCTCAAATAATATTTCTTGCCTTAAAGAATATGCTATCTAATATTATTATAGTTAAACCAGTTTTCCTTTGGTTAGTATTTTTCCTTCCTTTTACTTTCTAACTTTCTGTGTAGTTATGTATAAGGCATGTCTCTTGTAAGCAATATATAGTTGATTTAAAAAAAATCAATCTGATAATTTTGTCTTTTATTTGGAATATTTAGTTCATTTATATATATATTTAATATAAATTTATTTATTTATTTTTGGCTGCGTTGGGTCTTCGTTGCTGCGCGCGGGCTTTCTCTAGTTGTGGTGAGCGGGGGCTACTCTTCGTTGTGGTGCACAGGCTTCTCATTGCGGTGGCTTCTCTTGTTGTGGAGCATGGACCCTAGGCATGCGGGCTTCAGTAGTTGTGACACGCAGGCTTCAGTAGTTGTGGCCCATGGGATCTAGAGTGCAGGCTCAGTAGTTGTGGCGCACAGGCTTAGTTGCTCTGCGGCATGTGGGATCTTCCCAGACCAGGGCTTGAACCCGTGTCCCCTGCATTGGCAGGTGGATTCTTAACCACTGCGCCACCAGGGAAGCCCTAGTTCATTTACATTTAATGTAATCAATGATATAGTTGATTTTTAAATCTATCATTGTACTATATATGATACATTTGTCGAATCTGTTTTTTGTTTTTTTTCCTACTTTGTTGCCTTTTTTTATATTATTCAAGTACTTCTTATTTCATCTTTTCCTTCTGTTAGCTTGTTAGTTATACAGTTTATTTTAGTAGTTTCCCTTCCAGTATGACAGTATGATGAGCTCATGACTCATATCCCAATAAAACTAGTAAAAATTATAAAACTAATCCAACCATTTAGAGTCTGAGGAAATGGTCCTGTGGGCACACAGCAAATGAAGAAACATGTATTCAAAACAGTCTTCTAAAACTTGGTAAGAATTGCAAAAGTGTATGGAACTTGAACCAAGACCTGTGCCATCCTTCCCCCTTAACCACCTTAGCAAGTTGGAAACTCCACTCCAGACTGGTAAGCCAAGAACACAAGGCTCCCTCTCCCCTCAGCTCCCAGTTAGAGGGCTACCTTCCAAGGAAGGGCAGGATATCAACATTTCTCATTCTGCTCTTAGCTACCTGTTGCTGAGGCTAAGTTCTTCATGAATGGGGCTGAGAGGTGGGGCTCCCATCTTCTGCTTAACCCCACTAGTGGGATGGAGACTTTACTTGGGGCGTGGTGCTGCTTAGAATACTGGGGCCCAGATTGCCCTTACTCTGGCTTGTGGGGCAAGGGTTCCATGCTGAGAGATGCAAGCTGATGCTGCCCTCTCCCATTCATTAAGTGCTCAGCTCCTAAAGCACTGGTGTCACTGAGAAAGAAGAATGTTCTCTCTGCGCCAGCACCAGACCCTTGGTTCAGAATTTTGGGTAGGGGAGAGAAGCAGACTGCAGGACAGAGAGCTTCAAATCTTCACCCAAAGGAGCTTACTTTATTTGCAACAGATGTGCAGAAATTAAAGCCTAATAGGCTCACAAAAATAGTGGGAGCTGTGGTAAAACTCAATTGCGAGAAGACTGATATATTCATTGGAGATATAGGCTAAACTGTAAGCCAGCTAGTTTTCCAGAGAGAAACAGGGAAAGAGACAGCTGTCTATCCTATAGATTATAACATGCATAATTGACATATTACAGTTTACTTTAAACAAATGCTTTATCATTTTCTGAACATTGTAAGAACTTTCTAACTTTTTAAAAAAATTATTTAGTTTATTTATTTTTGGCTGCATTGGGTCTTCGTTGCTGTGCGCAGGCTTTCTCTAGTTGCAGTGAGTGGGGGCTACTCTTCGTTGTGGTGCATGGGCTTCTCATTGCGGTGGCTTCTCTCGTTGCAGAGTACAGGCTCTAGGTGTGCGGGCTTCAGTAGTTGTAGCACGTGGGCTCTAGAGCGCAGGCTCAGTAGTTGTGGTGCACAGGCTTAGTTGCTCTGTGGCATGTGGGATCTTCCTGGACCAGGGCTCGAACCTGTGTCCCCTGCATTGGCAGGCGGATTCTTAACCACTGCACCACCAGGGAAGCCCCCTAACTTTTAAAAAAATTTTATTTATTTTTATTTATTTATTACTTTTGGCTGTGTTGGGTCTTTGTTGCTGTGCGCGGGCTTTCTCCAGTTGTGGTGAGCGGGGGCTACTCTTCATTGCGGTGTGCGGGCCTCTCATTGCAGTGGCTTCTCTTGTTGTGGAGCATGGGCTCTAGGTGCGTGGGCTTCAGTAGTTGTGGCACATGGGCTCAGTAGTTGTGGTGCATGGGCTTAGTTGCTCCATGGCATGTGGGAACTTCCCGGACCAGGGCATGAACCTGTGTCCCCTGCATTGGCAGGCGGATTCTTAACCACTGCGCCAACCAGGAAGTCCTCCCCTAACTTTTTAATGTCTTTGTTCTCCATCTTTTTATGTTACTGATGTCAATATTTAATTCTTCATATATTTTAAATCTAAAAGTATCATTTCAAATACTAAAGAAATTATATTCATTTAGATTTAGTCATATTTATCTTTCCCAGTACTCTTCATTTCTTCTTGCATTATTCTACTTCCATCTGGCATCATTCTCCTTTCATCTGAAGAACTTTTAGTATTTATTTTAGTGAAGTTTTGCTGGAATCATCTCATTCTTGTCAGAAAATTTATTTTGCTTTATTTTTTGAAATAGTTTCACCAAGTGTGGAAATTTGTGTTGGTACTTTAATCTTTAACCATTTTATAGATGTTATTCCATTGTCTTCTGGCTTCCATGATTTCTTTTGAAAAGACAGATGTTGGTGTTATCGCTATTTTGTTGGCAATATGTCTTTTTTCCCCCTCTGGAAGCTTTTAATGTCTTCCCTCTGTGTTGGGCTTTTAGACACTTATTAAAAAGTTCCTTTGTATTTATCCTGCTAGGAGTCCATAGTGATTCCTGAATTGATATTTTCATGTCTTTTTTTTAGTTTTGGAAAATCTGGCCAGTATTTCTTCAATCACTGTTTTTGTTTTCTCTTTTTTCCTGAGACTCCAATTTATACACCTTAGATCCTTTAATATTATCCCGTATATTTTTTTGCATTGTTCCATCTTTTAATTTTCTCTCAGTTACTGATACTTTATATTGACCTATATTCCAGTTTACCAGTTCTCTCTTCTGCTATTAAATCTATTGAATTCTTAATTTCAGTGAATGTATTTTTCAGCTATAGAATTCCATTTGACCCTTAAATTTTATATATATATGTGTGTGTGTATGTATACATATGTGTGTATATATATATATTTTAAATTTTCTGGTGAAGTTCTTTATCCTTTCCTCTGCTTTCTTAAATGTATTATTCATAGTTATTTTAAGTTACTTATCTGATAAGGCCAGTATTTGAATTACCTGTTTATTTTTATTGTCTGTTCTTTCTCTTGATTTTTAGGCATTTATTCATGTCAAGAAACTCTTTTTAATTGGATGCAGGACATTGTGTATGAAAAATTGTAGATGCTTCAGCTGATCTGAAATTTCTCCTAGCAGGCAGACATAGCACTGGAAGATCACCTTGATCCAGTTGATGGCAGGTGTTAGCCTTTGTCATGGCTGGTCTATTTCTAGTTCTTACTGGTAGAGTACCACCCTTAGTCTTAGGGCTTTTCTCTTTTGGAGTCTCAGTTTAAAGCCTTGTATGTTTAAAAGGGCTATCTACTTACTTGAGCCTGAACTCCGTTCTTTGATTTCCTAGCACTATTAGAATTCTGATGTCTTTTATTAGCTCTTCAGCACCCCTAGATGTTGCTTTCTTTTTCCTTTTCTGGGACTGTCATCTTGAGCATGCACACAACTTAGGAATCAGTAAATATCTCATGGTGAGATTGATTCTAGAATTTTTTTTGTTCACTTCTCTCCTCCTATTTGAGTTCTGGTCTCCTTGGCAACATAACGCTTTGACTTTTTTCTCTGCAACCCTGAGAGATTTCCACAAGCCCTGACTACTGCTTTCTGCTAGGCCTCTATTCCCAATGCAGTGAACTACCAAATGTACTACAGGGGCTCACCTCAACGTACCTCCTAACTCTCTGAAATTTTGACCCCTGGAGTCTTGCCTATCTTGTTAATCTCCAGTGACTTCACACAGATAATTTGTGCATTTGCACCAGCTTTTATCCAAGACACGTTGCTCCTTTGTGGCTAGAAGTTGAAGTCCGTTGCTTTGTTTTGTAATATTTTTTCCTTGATCTTTCAGACCATTAATATGGCTCTCAAAAGTGGCCATCTTCTCTTTCATTTCATCCACTGATTTTTAAAAAGTGAAAAAAAATCATGTTTCTTGGTCTTAGAAAGTCTTATTTTGAATTGTGGTTGACCATCACTACGTGTTCCTTTATTTTCCCCATGTTGTTACCTGTGTTCTTTAGTAATTCTGTTTCAGTATTGTAGTTCCATTCTGGCATGTGGTCTGCCCTATACAGAGGCACCAGGATGAAGCTGCCCTGCTCACTCTCTTTTCAGATTGAAAGACCAGATTCTCGCAGCCTCTTTGGCAGGGAGGACTCATCTCCAGATTCAGCTCCACTACAGGTCCTCCCTGGACCATTCCCTATGGCTCGTACTACCCTTCCTCTGAGGTGGGATACGTACCAAGATTTTTAGGGAGCAGACTTATTTCTAGGAACTGAGAAGCTCTGGTTCTCACCTCTTGACTTTTTGCCACAGGAATTTCTTAGACTTTAGCTAGGTCTGGAGGGAAGCAAAGTTCTGTGCCAGCTCCTCCTTCAGGATGCAAAGGTGTCTAACCAGGCCTTCCTCACTGTCTTCAATCCCCACCTAACCACTGGGCCCTGTGGATGCTCCTGTTGAGGAGAGGTAAGAGGCATTTGAATTGGTGCTGTGAGGTGTTGGGGAGCAGGGATGCATGTTTCTGCTGACATCTTCCCAGAATCCCTTCTAACTTTCTTTCCACCTCTGAATGTAGGTGGTGCCCACAGAAAACCAGGCCAGGGCCATTGGTGCATAGAAAACCAGGTGAGCTGAGAGTCTGAACAGCACTAAACATTGCTTAGGTTTAAAACTCAGTAGCTCAGACAAGTGGGGATGAGCTATTTAAATATCAGTTGTCATGGGCTACCCTGGTGGCTCAGTGGTTAAGAATCCACCTGCCAATGCAGGGGATGCGGGTTCGAGCCCTGGTCCAGGAAGATCCCACATGCCGCGGAGCAACTAAGCCCGTGCATCACGACTACTGAGCCTGCAAGCCACAACTACTGAGCCCGCATGCTGCAACTACTGAAGCCCGCGTGCCTAGAGCCCATTCTCTGAAACAAGAGAAGCCACTGCAATGAGAAGCCCGCGCACAACGAAGAGTAGCCCCCGCTCGCCGCAACTAGAGAAAGTCTACACGCAGCAATGAAGACCCAACACAGCCAAAGATAAAAAAAAAAAAATCAGTTGTCATTATTTAGCAAAGAAGCTAAAATATATTTAAGGAAAATGAAAATTTGGCTTAAAACTGAATATTATGATACCGGCAAACATACTTCTGTTGGCTCTGGGTCCCCATGAAAGAAGAGTAAGTAAAATTTCATAAAAGTTAGGAACGTGTCAGTATCATTTCCAGCACTTTACAAATTAGCTTTAACTGGAAGGTTAATAAGGGTGTCATATAGGTTTGTTTAATTCTTAAACAAAGTTAAATAGGTCTCTGTTTTGCTGCTGGACTTTTCAGTGCCATTCTTATCCTGATGTGTATTGTAAATATCCATGAAAGGGAAATCAATGATCACAGATAGCCTATCACTGTTTGGGGAAATATTGCTCTTTTTCAGCGACCTGTGAAACAACAGTTCATTCTGTCAGTCATCAGTAACATCCCCATTTGTCTGAGCTATTGTGTTTTAATTTGGATTCCTCCAGAAGCATATCTTATGAGTAGGTCTGAGTGGAGAATTTTATTTGGGAGGTAATGTCAGGAAGCACTACTAGGGACATGGGGAAAGGAGACAGGGAAGGGAAAATAGCTAATAGAGTGTGTTGATGTGGGTAATTGGGGATCCGTTTTGCTGAGAACCTCTAGGACAGGGTATAGAACATCATACTTGAGAAGTGAAGAAGCAGAGGAACTTATCAACCAACTCCCATGCCTCTGTGTCTGAGGGTAGTGTGTAGAGAACAGTGAGTTCCAAGGGGATATGGGTTGGATGCCAATAGTGTCTTGTATATGTTGTAAATAGTATTGCAAAAGGTCATGCACATCACATTTACATTGTATATTTCCTGTTTTTGCTTATTTGTCCCTCATATTGCTGCTTCTTAACATTCTAGCCAACCTTTAAATTCTCTGTCAAATACTACTCCTCCAAGAAATTCTTCCTTAATTTTTCCAGCTATAACTGACACCACTCATTCTGTTTACCATGATAACATTAGTTTTAAACCCTTACTTGAATAATTTTGCTCTTCTCTTGTGCAATTTACTGCTATTGCATTATAGTTATTCATAATAAAATTCTATGTTTCTTACCAAGACACTTCACCCTTGAAGGGAAGGACATATCTTATTCATCTTTCTATACTTGCAGTACTTAGCACAGTGGCTTGTGCAAGACAGGATCCCAATCAATGTTTGTTGAATGACTGAAAGTCTTTATATTCTAGAACAGAAACTGCATTAGCACAGTATGATTTAATGCATGAAGGATTCGTCTGTTACTTCTACAAGTAAGAGGATGGTTTGAATTACTTATTTTTGGAACAGTCATTCTCATTTGTTAGATGAAGTTTGTATCTGGAGGCCAAACATTTAAATAAATTCCAGGAGGGGCTGGGTAATTTCATCATTCCATCTGGACTGCAAGATACGCGTATGGGTGGGTCTCTTCTGAAGGCATGCTTAGAAGTAGTTAAGTACGTCCTTGGGAATTTTCTGACTTTATTCAAACAGATGTTTTCTATAACTTGTATTGGCCTTTGTTTAGATAAATAAATCAAGATAGTTCCATTTTGCTTTTTTAATAGAAAAAGCTGTGTTTCTTCTGCATTCATACCGAATGTTTACAGTCATTTTTACATATTAAATGCTATTAATCAAGAGAAGTAATCTGAGTTAAAAGCTATTGCCCTGAATGAGTAAAAAATGGAGGTATAATTGGAAATGGCTTCCCCTCTCTTATATTTGTACTGTTCTTCTTAATATTTGGCAGATGGAGTAGGAATAGCAATGCTTAAGTTGGAATGCTTTATGGGGTTTTAAACTGTTGTTAATTAGTCGTGAAATTATTTTAATTACTTAAAAATTCCATTATGATAGTGCTTCAAATATGTGTCACTTATTGGCAAACTATTACAGACCAATGTTTTGTAAATCATTTTACTTAAGCTTATATTGATGGGAAGAAAAATAAGGTGAAAATATTTAATATATTTATAGAGAAGAGATTTGACAGGGTAAAGAAAAACTTTACCTCAAACTAGGCTATAAAAATCCTGAAGCCTTTGGGTTTTTATCTGTGGTTCAAAGCAATTACTTTTAAAAAATGGAAAAAGTGGTGTGAAGGAAAGAGGAAGATCAATTGAGTCTAAGTCCCTTCTCCCAAACTCCTCTTTTTACTATTTCCATTTTTTATTTTGGATATTTGCATTTTCGTTCCCAGCCCAGAAGAAGGAGGTGACAGTTATGACTATAAAAAAAAATAGCCTTTAATAGCTCTGGAAAGGTTTGCTGAGGAAGAATGACGTTATATATAAGGTGGTGGGGAGTAACGGGAGATTCATTCCTTTGTTCATTTAATCATTCAAATATTTGTTGAAAGAATAAATGAAAAGTTAGGAAGACATAGTTCTCAACTTCAAGAGATTTAAAATTTAGTAGGAGACAGAACACATGTAGTCAAATGACTATTATATAATATAGACTATGGAAGTACCTGAAGATAGGTTGGAAAATATTTTACAAATACAGTATAAAAGAGGGAGAATCACTTCAAGTTTGCGGGGGTGGGGGGTGGAGTCTGGAAAGACTTATTTAAAGAGGTAGCATTTGAGTCTTATCCTGAAGAATGGGTAAAATTTTAACAGGCAGGTAGGAGAATATTCACAAGACATACATTATCCTTTTCCCTTTCGTCTAACTATACCCTCTACTGTACAGCCTAAGTATGTTGGGGAGAGCTGTCCCCATTTCAAGCTCCAGGGGTGGCTTTGCTTGACCTAAGCAGATCAGCATCTTCTGTTCCCCAGGCCAAGGCAGAAAAGGTCCAGGGAAATCAATGGGTCAGAAACACAGGCAAGGTTTCTTCATCAGAGACCTGGATTGGAGGAGGATCAAGATGCCAGAAGTTGAAGTGACCGGGTAGTGGAGCTGTTAGAGTACTGGGGACTTGGATTGAACAGCAAATGTCCTGGATCCATTGCTTAGGTCAGGAAAATTATTTCAATTCAGAATGGTATCAGATTTTAATAAAAGAAGGAAATTATTTCCATGGCATGTCCAGAATCCATTGACTTTTAACACACTGGCCCTGGTTCACCTGATCATTCAGCCTGGTTTTAACATAGCATCCTACACTCCCCCGCACCCCTGGCAACACACACATACACACACACACACACACACACACAGAGTGATTAATTTTTCAATTGTATCTTCATAAATTTCTCAGATCTCTTCTCTTCTTTCTGTCCCCAATGCTGCTATCCCAGTTTTCTACTCACCACTTCTCATCCATATGACTGCTATCCCCTCCTAACTGATCTCCCTGGCACCAGTTTGGCCACTTCCCATTCCAGAATGACCTTTCCAAAACAAAAATCTGACAGTGATATTCCCAAGCCTTCTCTTTTACCACTCCCCACCATCCATCTATGCCTCACTCATACTGAACATGCAACGGCTTCCTAAATATAACAGTGCCCTTTACCTTTACATATGATGGTTCTTTGCTTATAACCATTGTGTCTCCTTCCCTCTGTCCCCAGCTTATACACCAGGCCTTCCTCAGAATATGAGTATCTGGGACCCCCTTTTCTTAGTTCTCAACCTACTGAGACTCTAAGGGAGGGTGTTGATGTGTTAGTCTCCTGCTGTGACTATGGAGGTGAAAACTAGGCAGCAGAGTGTCAGCTTCAATGAGATATTGTAGGAAATGTAGTGTCAGACTGAAGACTCTATTCTGTCTCCTGCTGCAACTCTCGCGAAGCTAACAGTGAGTGAGGGCAGGGCATTGGAGAACAGACTGGCCATTAACTAAGGTCAAGACAGCTAGAAGTCAGGATCTAGAGGGACATGGACTGTAGAGAGGTCAATGGCTTTGAAGCAAGACTGGGAGGGCAAAGAGTTGAAGACTCTGGACTCTAATGATTCTTCTATTCTCTGGTTTTGTCTTGCCCAGCTTTTCTGTACCACCCCCAACTCCCAAAGGTGGCTGATGTAAAATTATCTTGATGTTTAAGGGGACTGTTTTGCATTATTTTTGAATCTCCTTGTGAAATTTAATAACAAAGGCTTCTAGTTTTGAAAAAGTTTATATTTTGAAAAACTTTCCCAGCAATATTCATTTCTAAATTAATTTTGTTCTATAGGTAGAGAAGGCTAATTAATTAATTCATAAGAATGAGCTTTTAGAATAATTCCTCTCTTGCCTCATGCTGTGTAGAATTTTAACTAAGTACCAGATAAATTAGTTCTGCCTTTGTGGCGTTTTCCATAGCTAATGTTTTACAACTGTTCAAAACATAGTCATTGTAGGACAGCAGTTTTCACAGCTGCATTACAAACAAAGTTGCATGGTCTGGATTTGTTGTCTTCACCAATCTTAATGTTGTTGCTGTTAAACTCTTATTAATAAAGATTAAAGGGCTTCCCTGGTGGCACAGTGGTTAAGAATCCGCCTGCCAATGCAGGGGACGTGGGTTCGGGCCCTGGTCTGGGAGGATCCCACATGCTGTGGAGCACCTAAGCCCGCAAGCCACAACTGTTGAGCCTGTGTGCCACAACAGCTGAAGCCCGCACACCTAGAGCCCGTGCTCCGCAACAGGACAAGCCACTGCAGTGAGAAGCCCGCGCACTGCAACAAAGAGTAGCCCCCGTGTGCTGCAACTAGAGAAAGCCCACGTGCAACAATGAAGGCCCAACACAGGCAAAAATAAATAAATAAATTAAAAAAAAGATTAAATAAACTTATTTATTCAACTACTGTTTATTGAGCATTTAGTATAAACAATACGTTGTGCTAGGCACTGGCAGGGGTATAAGGGTATAAAAGACCCATTGCACTTCTCAGGGAGAGAATCTGGTAGGAAATATGAGATACATAGAGGAAAAAGTATAGAAGGAAAAGAAGATAGAAGGAAAGAGGTAGTACATATCATTAAAGACGTATACAGTGAGGTAGTTATTCCACTGGAGTGATTGAGGAAGAATTCTTTGAGTGTATATAGGAAGCAGAGGTGAGAAGGGAGGAAAGGGATGTCTAGACAGAGATAATAATTCTGTGACCAAAAGCTCAATGGTAAGAAAATATAGAACTTATTCAGAGGAGTGATGAGGGAGTATTTGGTATTTTGGGAATGTTGACTGGGGCAGATTAGCCAGGGATTTAAAACATGCTAGTGTGAATGCTTATTTATGTATTTATTTACCTATTTATTTATTTATTTTTGGTCAGTATTTCTTAAAATGAGATTTACAGACCTACAAGATCCATGTCTTTTCTTTTAGACTATTTTTACAACAACGAAGGATTATTTCTCACTCACATTTATATCCACATTATGGGTCTGCTGTGGCTCTGCTTCACTCTAGGACCGAAGCTCTTGCTACAGCATCTGTCTGGAACATCTTTCTGGTTGGCAGAGCAGAAGAAAAGAAGAATATGCAAAGCTATGCCATGTCATTTAAAGCTTTTGTTCAGAAATGATGCATTTCATTGGCCAGATAAGGCCTATGAGAACTGAAAAAGTTTTGTTTTTATTTAGATGATAATCTAAAAAAATTTTTGATGTATTTTAGATGACCTGAACATTCACCTTTAAACTGAGGACAACCATAAGGAGTTGTGTTGGCTTCAGTGATTAGATAGTGTCAAATAGTATCAGTGGGTTGTTCTATTAGCATTCCCTAGCCAATCAGAGGCAGGTGGAGAAAGTAAATGATCCTGATGTTTTTTCCCCAGTTGAAGCCAAATGACATCACCAGCATACAATGGCGATGTCCTAGGGCTTTGAATAGAGAAGTGGGAGGATTTAGTCGTCACAGGTACATTGCATTATAGGTGTGCCAAAAAGCAACAGCAGCAACAACAAACAAATCTGTGCCATAGCATTCAGTGCCATACTTATGTTTGAGATGATAATTTAGTTTAAGCCAATTATTATCTGTCATGTTAAATTAGTGTTGTTAATTTGACTTTTATTGGTTTGGTAGTTTTGTTTTAACTTAATTTGTAAAGTTATTTTAGTTTATGGTTATATAAGAGATCTAAACATAAAACGTTTATGACACTTTTATATTTTCTGAAAATTAAATGCTGATAAAATTAATTTAACATTTTTTTCCCTTTAAAGGGATATCCATGCATTACTAATATTTGAGAAATACTGAGGTAGGTAATGAGAACCCAATGAAGAATTTTGTGGATATGAGTGACATGGTTAGGGCTGTGCCTAAGGAAACTGGTCTGGCAACAATATGGAGTGTTTACTAGAAAAAGAGACAGGGATAGTAGGGAGAATGCACTTCAAGAATCCAGGTGTGTGGCAGTAAGAGTTTATGGAAATGGAAAAGAAGGGACAGATGGAAGAGATGTTGATAGAGAAGCATTAATGGGAACTTTTCAGGGACTATTTTGATGTATGGAGGTAAGGAGAGGAAGGAGTCAGCTCTCTTGAGGTTTTATTCTCTGTAAAGGAAAGAATAGGAATACCATGAGCAGAAACTGGAGAAATGGAGAAGGAATCAGCTTAGCAAAGACAGAGTTTGACTTTAGACATGATTTTCATTCTGTTAATAATAGGTTTCAAACAGCTAATAATGCTTTTTGAATGAGGGGGTTAATAGAGTAGTTTACCTACAAATAGTTTTATTTTTATATCTTCAGCACCTAGAACATTGGGTGGCACATAGTATGCAGTAAATGTTAGATGAACTGAATGTGTTGATATGAATTAAATACGTAGTTAAAAAGATTAATCACTGGATTTCCACTTCTGGCATTACGGCTAAATACAAACTTTGAAGAACCCTGCTGCTTCAGAACAACTATATTCTGCATAGAACACACTTTTTGAGACATTACCAGAGGAAGGGAATATATTCAGGCAGCACTCCCATCATACTATGAACTGGACCTGGAGTGCCAGGGAACTGGGACCAGAGAAGTGGGCTATAATGAGAGGTAGATTTCCTCTGAAGGTATGTGGCAATAGAGGCTTTGCTGCTGGAATACTGAGCCTTGGGACAATGAGGAGGTAGGGAAGATGATCCAGGGACTCTTGCACTCAGCCAAACACTTCAGGCTGAAGTAAATGCTTGGCTCTTGGAAGAAGCAAAAGCAAACACTCTCTAGAGGAGAGCTTTCC